>NW_026862326.1:0-66509 GCF_026571515.1 Ruditapes philippinarum | reverse complement strand
AAAATAGAAAAAAAAATTTAAAAAAGGAAATTTAGGGGTAAATTTTAGTAGGAGGTGGCTAGCCTACTTCACAAAACGCTCTATTTACTTACATTATACAAACATGTATGTGGGGTGTTAACAAAACAGCTAGAGCAATAATTTTGTTTTGTACTATTCAACTTTTTTCCGCGGAACAGTTGCCAAACTACTCTCTCATCGCGGAGCAATTTTCAAACTCTCTTTCTGCAGAGCAGTTGCCAAACTCTCTTACCGCGGAGCAGTTGCTAGACTATGTTACCGCGGAGCAGTTGCCAAACACTTTTACCGCGGAACAGTTTCCAAACTCTCTTACCGCGGAGCAGTTGCCAAACTCTTTTGCGGCGAAGTTGTCCGTGGTAAAGAACGAGTAGTCTTCTTCTTAAATCTTGTCAGGAACCTTATTATTACTAATATCCTTAAGGATTTAATTCTGCTGTTGTTGTAGATAGGTTTATTTATATTGGCCACCGGAATAACCATATGAGCCAGATTATTTGCGCACTTGCTGGTCCGATCATGGAGCCCACATCGGCGGCGACTTGTCCTCCCGGAACCTGTCCTTCGCTCGTTGATGGTTGGAGGAGTCGACAATACTATCCAAAGGCAACCCTAACAAAAACGGCTCTTGCTAGCGCCATCTTCCAGAGTTTGTCAGGACAGGTCAACAAATCATCTCTGGTACTTGAGATGACTTGACCTTGACCTGCCATGTGCCTTCTCCGCGACATGCACGCCTCTGGAGGGATTTGGAGAAGAATTCTGGTTTATATATGAGTACCTAGGAGGGCAGTTCGATCACGTGGCGTCGCGTTTTGGCTCCCCATTAACCGAGTGACTGACTTCGAAAGAAGACCGATATACCAGTAGCCTAGTTAACAAGGTCAAAGCTGTTAAGTTTAATTAAACATGCCCAAGCTGTGCATGCATGTTCATGTATTTAATAAAACGTCATTTACTTGAGTTCCTTAAGATAACGTGGAATTGAAAAATCTGTTGTAACTTTTGACGCCCATATGTTTAGAATTGATAAATGCTAATGGTTCTGCCGTGGGTATCCGGCGATGAGAATTTGTTTATTGCTGTTCCCGTTTTCCATTGTTATATAAATGCTGCTTTGCACAATTGATATTCTTATTTATGAGATTTTATCAAGTATTCATCACCAATCAAAATGTTAATGAACGCCCCTTTTTAATATAGAGTACAAATCTATGTATAAATTATATGAGGGGTGTAGCTCAACACCAGCACTTGCATTATTGCTAAAATAGTGACATTGCATAAAGATAGTTTTTTTATAAAAATAAAAAATATTAAAATATGAAAGTGTGTGTTACACATAACTTAATATGTCACGCCTCAGAAATCTTATACCCGTATAAATCAGAACAGATATATAACCTTTGTGTTTCTATGGTTACGGAAAATATTAGAAACATTAAACAAATTGACAGTTTAAAACATATAATATTTTGGTAAACTTCACTTACGTGATTCATCATCCAAGTTTTAATCTACACATATTTTACGGGGGAAGTTATTTTAAAATACACGATATAATATACCACAATGCGACAAAGATACGCGCTAAATTTCTGATAATTATCATTAGTGAATCTGTCAAACAATTACGATCAGAAATAATGGTCAATGATATGCATTGAACTGTTATATCGGATCTGTTAGCTGGACATTAATGACAAAGATCAAAGTAAATACGTAGTGATAACATGATCATAAAATAATAATAATAATATTATTGTGACAACAACATTTTAATATAATTAGCCGCATATTCAGTTGTCCTTGTGGAGCCTTACATTTTCATACATTATTTCAACCATAAGCAACCAATAACAAACACCTTCCGAAAGCTAGTTTAATTGTAGCACTGATTCCACCACTGCGACTTCTACAACTATGATTATGACTAAAACTATGATGACGACTACGATTATGGGCATGATGGTAACGACTAGGATGACGATGACTTGGTTAACGACTACTACGACTTTATCGTCTTATACCACATCAGGTACGACAATAACGATGAGAACAACGACTTCAACGACGAAGCTTACTTCGACAATTACTACAATTACGACAACCTACCACGACTATTTATATGCTTAATTAAAACTTCGACGAAGAGGGAGAGCGACTATGATTAAAACTACATCAATGGCTATGACAATCGGTACGACTACGACTGTTACTATAACGATAACGACGAGTACTACTATGTTACTACTAAAACCACGATGACTATGACTAAGCTACCATCTGCATAACAACTACGACAACGATAAGTACGAGCACTCAAACGACTTCTACTACGATTAAAACTACGAGGACAACAACGACAACAATTAAGCCACGGAATCGTATACGATAATGGGTACAACTTCAACTATGACTATCACGACAAATTCGACTATTACTACGCATACGGCTATGTCACAGAATGCTACTTCTACGATAACGACTAAACCGACGACGACGAAAACTACTACTTCGTTTATCTATGATAACTACGACGACGACCTCCATTTTCTTGTTATCACTTTTTCATGTCACCACTTACAACCTAATTATCTTAATTAGGCACACACGGACGTAAACACGGGTAGATCAACCAAACTCAAGGCAGCTAACATTATAACTTTCTCATATTCAAGAACTCTACAACTCTGTCAGTCTTGACAGTTTTGTTTCAAATCGTTAAGTTTCTTTAGGAAGATAACTGTATATTAATCTTTTATGAAAGTAGAGTCCAATTTATGCTTCCGTAATACTGCCCTCACACATACCTCGCGACCTTACTGCGTCCTTACTGCGACCTTGCTACGACACAGGACGCAGCACAGTCGCCATGGACGCAGCAGGGACGCAGCGAGGTCGTAGCGAGGAACCCAAGGACGCACAAGGTCGCAGACAGTCGGCGACTATTTTGAACATGCACAAAACAGTCGCAGAAACTCTGCGTTCTTGCTGAGTCCTGGTTAGGTCGCAAGAACGTAGTAGGGTCGTCGTACAGTCGCAGGACAGTCGCCGGACAAACGCAATAGTCGTCGTAGAGTCGCCGTAAGGACGCAGAGAACATAGCACAGTCGCAGCTGGGTCGCCGATGATCGCCGATGGGTCGCCTTGGGGACGCAATACAGTCGCAGTGGAAACGCCATGGACGTAGAAGGGTCGTATTGAGAACGTACTGAACACAAGACTGCAGAGCCCCGGACCGTCTGCGAGAGAAATTTTCTGCGAGAGAAATTTGGAAATTTGAAAGAAAACCAACGAGTTTCGAAAGAAAAATGCTATTTTACTAGTTTTCAGGTCGCAGTAAGGTCGTGGTTTATGTGTGAGGGCAGCATAACATAAAAAAGCTACGAGATTGCATTGAATATTCACGCATTTTATATATTTTTACAATTATCAATTATAAATGTAGTTATGATTAGTTGTGAATTTATGCATCTTGTATTATGGACAAAAACATTATTTAACTAGAAAATGTACTTTATTCGAGGGTTGTCCAAAAATTCGTGCACTGCAGTTATTGCCGTGTGAGTTATTGATAGAAAAACATAAATTATATATCACTTGAAGGGAAGATATATCTTAAATAAGAAAATAAAAGAAAAAAACATGTAACCGGCATGTCCTGAAAACGAATCGTCATACAGTTACCTTGGTAACGTAATACCGGCGCACGTCAAAAAATTGGGTTAGTTCATTACTTTGATGCATCACGGTATTCTTTAAACACTACATATTAACGTTAAAATTCAGGGAAAAGTGTGTGTACGTATTCTTAAAGTTACTAGAAAATATGGAGTAACTTGCCCTATTGTAACAGTCTAAAACAAACATTTGTGTGTGGTCGTCAATACTGTAATTACGTGAAAATGTCAGTCGCTAAACGTCTGGAAATAGAGACGATCATTAAATTTGGTGCAAATATTGGTAAAACACCAACAGATACCTACAAAGAACTTAAAAGGGCAAACGGGACAAGTTCGGTGTCACGAAGGCTTGTTTTTAAATTGCACAAACGCTCTGTGGAAGAGAAAGAGAGTCGGTAGACGATGACAACCGGTCAGGCAGACGTCCGTCCGTAATGCCGGCGCATGCGACGAGGGTTGTCCAATATATTCCTGCACTGGTGGAATATGCTACATGAACGTTGCATAAAAACAATAAACACTACACAATACTTTGCATCAATCATTCCTCTATTGACAGTAAAACAACATTAAAAGCAAATACCACTTTACAAGCAACGATCAATTAATACAATTACAGTAATGAACTAACCCAATTTTTTGTCGTGCGCCGGTATTACGTTACTAAGGTAACTCGATTGCCATTCTTTTACACGAGACGCCGGTTATTCGACTTATTCTTTTGTTTTCTTATTTGAGACAGATTTCTCTTTCAAGTGATATATAATATATTTGTTTTTATTAATAACTCTCTCGACAATAACTGCAGTGCACGAATTTTTTGGACAACCCTCGTATAGTCCCTATCTTTGTTCAGGTAACATTTACAAGAATGATTGCTTCGTCCTAGAAAATGATCGGGTGTAGAAGGACGAAAATGAAGTCACATATAATGTAAATAAACGCTCCTTTAGAATTAATCATTCGGTGCACTTAAACCATACGCGTTTAACACTTTAACTGTATGTCTTATGTACTATCTTACCATCCTTGCCTTAAGATAAAAATTTAAACTGTTTAAAAATTGTGAAAATATACCTCAAATAACGTGTTGCATCAGGTTTAAGGCAAGATCTGTGTATATCATTTAACAATAAAGATTGCAATTTTTGTGTGATCTTTATCGTTATACTGTCATATGTAGTAACATTACCGTAAAGATATTATATCTTAACAGCTATTTAAGATATTTAACTATATGTACAAAAATTACGCAAAGTCCGAGTATACCTTAACTATAACAACTGGTTGAAAGCTTTCATTCAAAACATTCAATGTGTCTCTATAATTAGCCCATTACTGAAGCGTTACCTTTTAAAACATTTCTGATGATATAAAAACATCTTACATGCTAGTAAACCAATGGGACTGCTGAAGAAAAAAAAACGTTACGAACGGTTTATTTGGGATATCAGTTTTTAACTTAGAGAATCCTTACATCACTATAAGGCTAGCCGGTATTTAATCTGTAAAATCTATGAAAGCAAGAATGCATATGGTTCAGTATATTAAATGTTTTTTGTTTTTTTTTTAATTACTCCATTTATCAATTCAATAGTAATTAAAGCTAAAATAACATGCGTACTCTAACATCCCATCGACATTTCTTCTTATGATGTTTGTAATTTGAGCCGTGTCACGACAAAAACAACATAATGGGTTTGCGACCGGCATGGATCCAGACCAGCCTGCGCATCCGCGCAGTCTGATCAGGATCCATGCTGTTCGCTTATAAACCCCATAACAAGTAGAGAAACTGATAGTGAACGGCATGGGATCCTGATCAGACTGCGCGGAGGCGCAGGCTGGTCTTGATCCATGCTGGTCGCAAACCCATTATGTTGGTTTTGTCGTGACGCGGCTCATTTATGTACTGATATTTCAGGAAATGTTATCAATTATCGACATTTTCATTTATTAATATAAACGTCTTACCTTTATCATGAATCCGACATTTACGCAAACAGAATGTCAAAGTGTAAATCAAACAAGTAATCCGAGATAAGATAGAATAAGTGTTGACTCTTAAAGTAAATATATACATGTACAACTTTCCTGTTTTGTTGTTGTTGTTTTTCTGTCCAGAAAATATCGGTTTTGGTAATGCAATTATTTCTTTTTCACAAGTTGACTACATAATAATCAAGCATAACATAAACTAGCTGTTACAAACGAGGTGAAAATCTGCGCGGATGAAAATTTAGCGTAAATTCAATATCAATGCGCGGTATTTAAAGTAGACAACTTTATCAACGTGCTGGGGTATTTATTCGCAAATACAAAACTTCGGTTTATCACAAATTTCATCAGATTTCATGTTTATTGTATTGAACAACACAAAAGAGGATAAAATGACGCCTTACCCAATGTCAAGCTGTTAAAGGACTTAACATAAAGCAAACAATAGATTGTCTGACATTTGACATAGAAGTGTATCCCTCCAGCGCCGCATTTTATTTTTCTACTTACTAATTTTGATACCTTAGCTTATTTGCAGGTATTAATTAAACATTTACAAAAACTTTTCATCTAGGTAAGGGTACTAAATGACTGACAGTAGACTGGCGATATTATGACGATAGACTGGCGATAATATGACGATAGACTGGCAATAATCTGACAATAGACTAACGATAGAATAGCGATAATCTGGCAATAGACTGGCGATAATATGGCAATAGAGTGACGATAATCAGACGAAAGACTGACCATAATCTAATAGTTGCAGGGTGATATATAAAATGAATAGTGTGTGCAATAAAAACTTTCATGACTTAATAATAATATTAATATTTTTTGATAATCGATAAGTTTAAATAAACGATTTAATACGCGGCATGGTGATATGTGATTAGCCATGTCTTGGAAATTATTAACGAAACATTGAACAAATGTACCTATACCGCGAACAAATACTTTTGTTTTTAAAGGGGCATTAAGTATCATTAGGTATGACGTTCACACATGACAAAACGAAAAATGAAGATCTGTATGATGGCATTGACGATTTTTCGACTTTAAAATACTGCTTTTGAAACAAAACAAAAACAACAATAACAATTACAACAACAATAATATAAAAAACACGTTACTTTTACAAAAAAAAAATTCATTAAACTACCAGTACCACTCAGTCAAACTCATATCCTGTTATAATACTGTTACATCTGTGTTTGATATAACATGTATACCTTATAGATTTCATATCCGGTTACGATTCCGGATTTTGGTCCATTCGTACTCAGTCGAATATTTAAAAGAAGCATTCCTCTGGTTATAATTGAAATTACCAAACAATTTTACCATGGAGGTTGATTTGTGCTTTATTTTCCATGTGACAGAACGATAGAACGACAAAAACAACAACAACAACGACGACAAAACAACAACAACAACAACGACAAAAACAACAATAACAAGAAACGGTTGGTGTAATCCGGAAACGGAATCCTAAAATTGACATATATGTACGGTGTCCTTATCGTGCCATTTAGAATGTCGTCCGTCGCGTCTAAGGGTAGACACACGACAATGCGAAGTGACATCGCGACAATGCGAAGCGACGCTCGACAACGCGAAGCGATATGCGACAATGCGAAGCGACGCTCGACAGTGTCAAACGATATGTCGCACTGTCGCCTAGAAATGTCGCGGTAAAAAAGGGCGACATTTTAAGAAATGTCGCTTCGCGTTTGTCGAGTGTCGCTTCGCATTGTCGAGCGTCGCTTCGCGTTGTCGCGATGTCACTTCGCGTTGTCGCGATGTCACTTCGCGTTGTCGCATTGTCACTTCGCATTGTCGAGTGTCGAGGTTGGTAGAATGCATACCACGACACTCGACAATGCGAAAACGACAACGCGACAATGCGACACGACGCTCGACAATGCGAAGTGACACTCGACATCGCGAAGCGACATTTTTTAAAATGTCGAGTAAATGTCGCGTTATTTTTATGATTTTTACACCGCGACGCTCAACATTGCGAAGCGACACTCGACAATGCGAAGCGACACTCGACAACGCGAAGCGATACTCGACAACGCGAAGCGACACTCGACAATGCGAAGCGACATTTGGAATAATATCGTATCGCATTGTCGTGCGTCTACCGGTGCTTGGTCAGAATTTACTAACTCACCGACAAACGGTGCGATCATGGAAGGGGTCGCACTAAACTGCTGACGAATTAGCTGACGATATAGATATATAGGAAACTGCTGACCAGTTAAATAAAGAAGGATTATCGGAAAAATGCTGACCAGTTTACACAAAGAAGGGAAACATTGAAGTGTGAAGTTATATAAACACGGGGGGTAAATAGGGGGTAATAAAAAGATGGGAAATTTACTTTTATTCTTTTAATTATATTTTTAATTTTTTGCATTTATATGACTATGTTTATAAAACTAAATTAATATATACATTTAAAGTACCATAATATCATACGTTTTAACACGGATTTACATTACTACATGTAATATAAATCCGTTGATTTTAAAAAGGATATTTAAACAGGCTTTTTATACCTCTAAAGATATGGCAAAATTTGAATTAATGTTTTATAAAGAATTATGATGTTATGAGTTTTATCAAAATCTCTTGTTAGTGATATTTCAATAGAAAAATCTTGTAACGGAAAAAAAAATGTATTTTCAAAAGCAATAATTGCAATTTGAATTAATATTAAATAAGTCAGCAGTGTTTTAACTTAATTAAATGTCGACAAAATTTTATTCAATATATTGAATTCGTACATTATAAAATGAATTAAAATTTCACGACAAAATATATTTTTCTATATTTCTAACTGGTCAGCAGTTTCCCTATATATCTAACTGGTCAGCAGATTCTACTACATGTGTATATGTTTAACTGGTCAGCATTTTCTCGCCTGAATGTAAAGAGCGTTAAATTTGCTAACCATATAGAATAAGAAGAGTTTTACGGCTTAAATCAATTTGAATTAACATTAAATTGGTCAGCAGTGTTTTTACTTAATTAAATGTCGACATGATTTTATATAATATATAAAATTTGCATACATTATAAAATGAGTAAACAATTTCACGGCAAAAATATATATTTTTCTATATTTCTAACTGGTCAGCAGTTTCCCTATATATCTAACTGGTCAGCAGATTCTACTATATGTTTAACTGGTCAGCATTTTCTCGCCTGAATGTAAAGAGCGTTAAATTTGCTGACCATATAGAATAAGAAGACTTTTACGGCTTAAATCAATTTGAAATAATATTAAATTGGTCAGCAGTGTTTTTTACTTAATTAATGTCGACATAATTTATAAAATATATTGAATTTGCATACATTATAAAATGAATTACAATTTCACGGCAAAATATATTTTTCTCTATATATCTAACTGGTCAGCAGTTTCCCTATATATCTAACTGGTCAGCAGATTCTACTATATGTTTAACTGGTCAGCATTTTCTCGCCTGAATGTAAAGAGCGTTAAATTTGCTGACCATATAGAATAAGAGAGTTTTTACGGCTTAAATCAATTTGAATTAACATTAAATTGGTCAGCAGTGTTTTTACTTAATTAAATGTCGACATTATTTTATAAAAATATATTAAAATTTGCATAATGAGTAACAATTTCGTAGCATTTAAATATATTTTTCTCTATATATCTAACTTTTCAGCAGATTCTACAATATGGTCAGCATTTTTAATAACATATTTTTGACTGTTTATTGTATTTTGTCATAGATAAATCAAGAATGACACGTCGCGTGTGAAATCGATTTTAATATGACCTTGGGGCATATCGATCTCGATAAATTATCAGTTAATGGATATCTGTGGAAACATGTTGTTTATAATGTAATAAAAGCTTATTAACTATAACAATTAGCACATTTATTAATTTTTGTTCAATATTACTTATACAATTATACGAACAACAAATAAGGAAACAGAAATCACTTTATTTCATATTTGCACTAAATACGACATAATAATTATATTTTGTTAAAATATACATTACGTATATGTACATGTATATATTTTAACCTATGATGCATAGTTTTATACATACTTGAAACAAATTATGATTTTTCGTACATCATATTTTTGACTACATTTTTAAAATTTTAACCAATATATAACACATAGAAGAAAATTCATTAAGGTACTTAAATAAAATATTATATCAAAATAAATTGAGAAATATACAGTATATATCAATTGAATTTTTTATAATTAATATGTATCATTTGTAATATTGACATCTTGAAAAAACATTTTATCAAGTATTTCTCGACCTCGCTGTAATATCACCAACGGCAATTTGACACCTTCATTGTTTTCCCTTCTTTATCTAACTGGTCAGCAGTTTTCGATAATCCTTCTTTGTTTAACTGGTCAGCAGTTTCCTATATATTCTATATCGTCAGCTAATTCGTCAGCAGTTTAGTGCGACCCCTTCCATGATCGCACCGTTTGTCGGTGAGTTAGTAAATTCTGACCAAGCACCGGTAGACGCACGACAATGCGATACGATATTATTCCAAATGTCGCTTCGCATTGTCGAGTGTCGCTTCGCGTTGTCGAGTATCGCTTCGCGTTTGTCGAGTGTCGCTTCGCATTGTCGAGTGTCGCTTCGCAATGTTGAGCGTCGCGGTGTAAAAATCATAAAAATAACGCGACATTTACTCGACATTTTTAAAAATGTCGCTTCGCGATGTCGAGTGTCACTTCGCATTGTCGAGCGTCGTATCGCATTGTTGCGTTGTCGTTTCGCATTGTCGAGTGTCGTGGTATGCACTTCTACCAACCTCGACACTCGACAATGCGAAGTGACAATGCGACAACGCGAAGTGACATCGCGACAACGCGAAGTGACATCGCGACAACGCGAAGCGACGCTCGACAATGCGAAGCGACACTCGACAACGCGAAGCGACATTTCTTAAATGTCGCCCTTTTTTACCGCGACATTTCTAGGCGACAGTGCGACATATCGTTTGACACTGTCGAGCGTCGCTTCGCATTGTCGCATATCGCTTCGCGTTGTCGAGCGTCGCTTCGCATTGTCGCGATGTCACTTCGCATTGTCGTGTGTCTACCCTTAGACGCGACGGACGACATTCTAAATGGCACGATAAGGACACCGTATATATGCCATGCGTCCTTGCATTCATATTTAGTCCAATGAAATCAGTAAATATAAGCAAAAGTCATCGTTTGCCGTGTGTTTCGTGTTTCCCGCCTTTTACCGTATCACACCGCCATATGTCAATGTGATCAGCCACTGCACGTATGGAATTTAAAAAAAAAGCGGTTGATATAAGAAAAATGTATGATTAGAAAGGTGATACAATGGTATCGATAAACGATGTGAAATGAGCCACGTCATGACAAAACCAACATAATGGGTTTGCGACCAGCATGGATCCAGACCAGCCTGCGCATCCGCGCAGTCTGATCAGGATCCATGCTGTTCGCTGTCAGTTTCTCAACTTGTAATAGAGTTAGTAAGCGAACAGCATGGATCCTGATCAGACTGCGCGGATGCGCAGGTTGGTCTGGATCCATGCTGGTCGCAAACCCACTTTGTTGGTTTTGTCATGACGCGGCTCAATTACAATAAGCTGCAACAATTGTCTTGTATAAACACCGTCAACACATTATATAACTCGTAACAAACATATCAGGAAGAAGAAGAAGAAGAAGAAGAAGAAGAAGAAGAAGAAGAAGAAACAAACAAAAAATAACCAACCTCAATGCGAAATATTTCCTTTTCGTTAAGAGGTCAGTCGTGCCATACTTTTATTTGCGGCGAGCGTTTTTACATAAATCCATTTCTGTTAGGGTTAACTTAACTAATACAATATGTTATAAAGAACATTTCCTATTATCTTTTTATTCGATCTACTCGACCAGTCCCTTTTTTAAAGAAAAAAGTCATTATAACAAGTTTCATAACGCAATAATACTCTTAGGGACGTCCTGCTTTATTATCCATTCATACAGAAGATTTCGACTATTTTATATTTTGTCATTAGTTAAAATCTTTTAAGTTTAAATCCTACTTTCATTGTTAAGATTTAAAGTCACGCAAATAGATATCTATCAGGTACCCAGCTGGCAGATTTATATAATCTATTCAAAAGTATCGTTTTAACAATTGTTGAAACAAAAAAATACACTGGTATAATATTTTACGTACATAAAACACTAATACTGAACTAGAATTTGTCCTAAATTTATGGATCAATTAGGCATTTTAGTGTGACTGATTCACCATGTCTTTAGTTATGTCTAATGATAGCTGGAAATGCGTGTACGTACAGCACTAATCATTTGTTGACCCATACCATGATAAAATATTCTTTAAATGGACAATCTGGACAAAAGTATTAACAACATTTAGGGAACTCGTAAAATATGTACTGGGTGAATATCGAACAGTGCCGACCTTCATCAGACGGCACATATAACGTCAGTTGGTCTTGGTGTACAGTGGCCGCCTGGCAACCAGCAAGTCAATGATTTTATTCTTCACCACAGCAGGTGTCAAGTGCTGTGTGGCAGCTTTAGGTCAGACCCTCACATTGATTTTCCCATAGACTTACATTTTAAGAAATGGTCCATAATACTACCTTAGAATTGAGTTTTCATGCTAAAGAGGAAATTTTTCTAGCAAAATGAAATGTCTGACACATAAAAATGTTCCTGATATAAAGGATTAGCCAACCAAATTTTTTGCAAAATGACTTTTTTTTAATTGAAATTTTTTGCTGATCACAGGACTGACATACACTTTTTATAAATGCAAATATCCAAGTCAAAAATTATCGTAGAGACTCATGAAATATTTCATTTTCTTTAGAAAACAATGTACGTAGTGTTACTTTCCAAACTAGTTTTTATACTTAAAAATACCCCATTTTCATCCAATCACCTTATGTTCAATTGATTCATACGTTTTTTTTTTCAGCCAATCGCTGGCCATGTTACATTGCGATGCTCTGACTTGTAACAATTTGCCCCGTACTTCCCTTCAGTGTTGTTACATTTTTCTGGTCCTTCGGGATCATTGATGCCATCACTATTAAGTGTTGAATACTGAGTACCACTCAAACCGGTGCTAGCGGGGCGTGAGGGATGTTCATTATTCATTATCCCGCATGAACAGATTCAATCGAATCGAGTCTGCAATTTTCGTGTAATGTTGTTGTGATTAATGCTTCCGAAGGATCACTTTCCTTCTAGATTTTTAATTAAGTGATTTACATTTTCTATTAGATGAAAATGTGAAAAATATTTATCCCATGAAATTTATGCATTATAAAAGTTAGCAATTCTTGACCTTGACTCTCCTGACCTTCAGAATGTCTTACGAAAGTTGTTATTAATGTTATTACATTTACAACAAGAATTTGTAACAGAGTTACCAACGTCCCCCGCCTCAGGGAAGTTTTATATGAAGCATAAAATCAATGCTAGATCTGCAAATGCACCAATAAATTTATTAAAGAAATAAAATGAAACACTGAATTTAAAAATCTATCATGTTAAGCTTTGACCTCTAAGTGTGACCTTGACATTGGAGGTAGGGACACTGGTGTTACGCAAGACATATCATCTTATCATTGTGACTATTTGTGCCAAGTATTTTCAAAATCCCTTGATCTATGAAGAAGTTATGGACAGGACACAAAATATACAATATAACAGACTCTGTTATTTTGACCTCTAAGTGTCACCTTGACCTTGGATGTAGGGGTGCAGGTGTTGTACTTGACATATCGTCTTATTATTGTGACTATTTGTGCCAAGTTATTTCAAAATCCCTTGAACTATGAATCAGTTCTACATTGGACACAATATATACCCTTTAAAAGACTATGTTAACTTTTGACCTCAAAATGTGACCTTGACCTTGGAGGTAGGGATGCTGGTGTTGCGCATGACACATCGTCTTATTATAGTGACTATTTGTGCCAAGTATTTTCAAAATCCTTTGATATATGAAAAAGTTATGGACCAGACACAAAATATACCCTATAACAGACTATGTTAATCTTTGACCTCCAAGTGTGACCTTGACCTTGGAGGTAGGTGACCGATTGTTGCGCATGACACATCATCTCATTATTGTGAACAATTGTGGCAAGTATTTACAAAATCCCTTCAAAGATAAGAAAGTTATAGACCGGACACGACATATACCCTCAAATAGACAATGTTGACCTTGAATGAGCAAGTGCGACCTTGACCCTGGAGGTAGGGGTCTGGTTGTTGCGCATGACACATCGTCTTATTATAACAAACATTTGTGCCAAGTTATTTCAAATTCCTTTGATAAATGACAAAGTTATGGACCGGACACGAAATATACCCTGTAACAGACTATGTTAATCTTTGACCTCCAAGTGTGACCTTGACCTTGGAGGTAGGTGACCGGTTGTTGCGCATGACACATCTTCTCATTATTGTGAACAATTGTGGCAAGTATTTACAAAATCCCTTCAAAGATAAGAAAGTTATGGACCGGACACGACATATACCCTCAAATAGACAATGTTGACCTTGAATGAGCAAGTGCGACCTTGACCCTGGAGGTAGGGGTCTGGTTGTTGCGCATGACACATCGTCTTATTATAACAAACATTTGTGCCAAGTTATTTCAGATTCCTTTGATAAATGACAAAGTTATGGACCGGACACGAAAGTGTGACGGACGGACAGACGGACGGACGGACGACGACGGAAACGACGGACAGACGGACGGAGCCTATTTCTATATCCCCCTTTTTTCTTCGAAAAGGCGGGGGACAATAAAATAATCAGCAAACACACACAATCGCATCTTCTCGGCACTTTCCGTCAAACATCGGATAAGAATAATCGTTGAGGTGTTCCGATTAAAATTTACATAATATATAACACGCTTTAACGCCATTACTAAATATGCATGCTGTTCTGAATAAAAAGGATATGCATTTTTTTTCTTTAAGTGTTTCATACGTGCCTGGATCAATTATCTATTGATATAAAAAAAAACTAAAGCAAATGAAAATGTTTGCTAAAGGATAATAAAACGAGTATGATATTACTAGGATATTATTGTTGTACACTCCAGATCTAAGGTCAAACTACTAAAGAACATTTAATTTAATTTCAGCTTATTATGATGCACGTGATCACGTACATTTTTCATATATTTAAATCTTTTACATGATATCAAGTTATATTCGAACAGAATAAATAATTCCAAGGGCATTCATTTGAGTCCCTTTCTCGTCCTTCCATGAAGGTTGGGTCATTTAAAGGAAAATATTTTACCACTATATATTTTGTCAGGCAAAAGGAAAAACTATTTTCAAAAATAAAATGGTTTCTATTCTATTTTGTTGTAATCCAATGTATGTTTGTATTTTCACTCTTGTTATTTTGAACACTATTCTGTCTGACAAAAGCAAAAACTATTGTTTTGTATTCTATTCTATTCTATTCTGTTATAATCCATTATATTGAATAAATTCCATTCATTTTCGCAACTTTATACTTGTAAGGAATTTATTATCTTATTATCTATTAGAAAATCTAAATCTTTTGAATAGAACTTTATTTGAAATACTCCGCTTGATCAAAAAAACTTACCTTTCATTTATGCGATAATTATCCAGAGATTGCCTTTTTATGAATCAAATTAATTCCTAAAGTATAAATTAATAGTATCAATAACGAATGTTAAACAGTCGTGTGTGCTCGCCGTTGATATACATATTTTTAGTGGGTAAATGAACTTTTTATAACGTTTCAAGTACCGAACTATATACAATTGTTGTTGTTGTAGCCTAATTGACATGTACGATATACTTCACTGCCCTTACAAATTCGCTAATAACTAATGAATTAGTTGAACAGTCCCAGCAAATCTGTTGATTAATATTTCAAATACTTGTGTACGGAGTGGAACGGACAATGGACAGACATTTCCCATCCCATAAGACATTTGCAGATGATCATATCTATTATGCAGTATATGAAGCCGCCCGGTTAGCTCAATAGGTACAGCGTTTGACTGTAAATCGGGCGACCGAGGTTCGATTCTCGGAAAGTGCAGGTCACTTTCGTTGTGATTGATCATGAAATTCTTTCTATGGTCATTTGCATTGTACGTCTGCTCTGGCATTTACAGAAGTTTCAGTTTCTTGCGAAAGTGAAGGCAACTGGTACTGGTAAGCTGCTTGACAGTCTGTCCAGGAAAGATGTGGTAGCTGAACTGAGCTCTGGTAAATTCTATATGGCTTACTGTCGTGATCCGGAGTGAAAACTACCAGCACCACCACCAAATACAGTAATGTTATTGTAATATTGTTTTGAAAATATTCTGTTAAATGATGGACTTGTGATGAAGTTCATTAATGATATTTCATTTTAAACAATAGACTCGAAGCCAGGCAAGATTATATTGCCGCTTAATAGACAAGGTACGTAGAGCAATAGAGTCATACGGACCTAAGACCTACAATTAAGTTCCATTATTTCGCTTCGCAATAAACTTCTGACATAATGAGGCGACATATTCTATTGTCACATGGTAAAATGGAGGCCACTTTGTGGCAAAAGAGATAGAAATATGTGTCTTTTATACAGTAAAAAATAGAATAACAATTATATGTTATTGTTATGTTAAAGTGATTATTCGGAAAACTGGTAAAGAATATATGGATGTCAGCTAGTACACGAGTGAAAAAATAATAAGATGTTAGGCTGGCTGTATGAAACTTGGTGGTTACATCCGGGTGCCTGCTCGTAAGTGAAATACAGCTGTACTTTATCTTAATGATCGACTTGGGCGGGCATCTTATATTGTTTACCGGCAATAAACCTAGAAATCGTTAACTCGTGTCTTGAATCTGGGACTTAAAATTTTATCGCAATTCCCAGATTTTGAATTAATAATATATTTTTTCAATTATTGTTTTGTTAATGCGTTCCAGGTTGTACATGTGTTACGTTTGCATCTTTTCTTTTGATGTACTAAATAATCATAAATGGTACGTCAGGCGTTATTTCTTTGTTGAAAATATTGTTACAAAAAGGTGTAACATGCGCATTATTGCGCGAGGAATATCATTACTCTTTTGATATTTTTATCTATTATCTTTAAAATAGATAAATGAACTATTTAAATTGTTTTTCAAATGTCACACGTCACACCTTTGATGTCTTTACCAATCATTTAAAGATCTGTCAACTGTCATTCAATTAATAATGAGTCATCGTACTAATTCAGGTAAATGTCTTTTTTTTTTAAATAACATTTAACACAGTGATAAATTTGTACATGTGCATATTTTCAAACATATGAAAGGTCGAAAACACTAAACTGTAACTTATCCAATCGCAACTTCTCGGCCTTTTCCGTCAAACTTCGGTGAAGGCCGATTGTACACGTTTGCCTTCGTTTTCTATGGAAAACTATGGTGGCTGATTTGGCACACTACACGACAAAGCGTCAAACGACGCGCTGTTGCACTGTCGTCTTCTTGTCGTGCGGCGCGTTGTAGCGATGTCGCCTTGTTGCTTTGATTATAAGCCAATCCTTCGATTTGAACCGAGCGACAATGTGACATCACGACAACACGCTGCACGATAATGCGACATTTGGCGTGCATCGTTAGCGACAGGACGACAAGACGAAAGTCCGACAACGCGCCATTTGGCGCTTTGTCGTGTCGTCACTAGCGCCAACACGACGCACAAAAGCGTTCCAAATTAGCCACCATAATATCAGGATACCTGAGTCCGAATATCTGTATTCTGTTAGAATTACAAACAAATTGTCAGTATTTCATTAAATTGCTGGGAACAACGAGATTGTACTCTTCAAACCTATATAACTAGTATATTATCAAGATTTGTGTCCCTAATGTGACCCATTCATTAATTTTTCATGTCTGTTAATGACAAGCAATTGATTGCACATTCTTTAAATTTCACTCGGGCAAACACAAACATGAGGATTTATATACACGTACAAATCGAATTTGTCGTTTTCTGTTGTGAATCTGACAATAAGTATCCTGTCACAATAAAAGGGTCTATTCCGACAGTCGGTAATGCATAACTGGTTCAAAGTTCTTGGTAAATTTCCGTATCCTTTCATTTCAGCTTGAGCGTTGTTAAGTTTTTCGAATATTGTAAATCAATAAGGAATTTGTAAATATACGGATAATTGTAAATAGAACAAGTGGGAGATTTGCTGTTAGTCAATCGTTAAATTGATAGTAAACAACGGTAGAATGACTTCAAAGTCGGTTAAAAATAGTATTCCAAGCCTCAAAGCTTTACTTGAATTAATACTTACATATCACAATAAAAATACAGCAGTTTAATACTATGAATATTATTTCATTTATGGGTAAATCAGTTTTGCTTGCACATAAAAAAGTATTTGTTGATATTGTCAAAGGGCGTGTTTAATATTTGATCAGGGGGATAACATGAAAACTAGAAGAAACCGAATTTTACACAATATTTGTATTGGTTTGTAAATACAGTATAACCTCTGTAGAGCAACTTCCTTCGGGAGACAAACTTTTGGTTGTTATATAGAGGTTTTGCTCTACAGAGGTAAAATATAGTGAAAATCATAACTTTGGGAAGAAATGATATTGTTGTTGTAAAGAGGTAATTGCTCTATAGAGAGGCCGCTCTGTAGAGGCTATACTAAAGGTATAATGTGAAACTAATTTTCAACATACATGTATTCAGTTTTATATGTGCAAAGGGAAACAACTGTAGGAAAAAACATGAAAATTACTAACAATATGGCCTTTGTATTCGTGTTTATTTTTGAAGCAATTGGAACAGATATCCAACTTTCCGAAATAGGTTAACCATACCAATTTAGTGACTCAGTCATGTATCTTACAGAGATCATTCACTACTAGTATATGTAAACAGATAGACCTTTTGGTATTTTTCTGCTCGGATTCAACATCGCACCAACACAGAAGTGACTTTTCCAGGTTTACTGGTCGAGGAAGACCTCACGTTAACCTTTTACCATTAATTCTAGGTAAGAGCGGGCACTTGACTAACTTAACTAGAACTATCACTAAATGTGATTAATACCCCCACAAGTCTGCTTCGGAAATGAGGATGTTACTAGTAACAGAATACCTTATAATAGAATTGAAACATAGAGTTATGGTTGTGAGCAATTAAAGATAATTGTGGTTCATGTATGTTGCATTTCCTTTCAATGTGGTTGGCCATTGATGAAGTTTAATTGAATTACTCTGTAATAAGTCCAGAAAGACAAAGAAAAAGAACAAAGGGCAATAACTCTATAAATACTGAAGATAGAGTTATAGTTCTTGTGCACTGCACTTCCTCTTATTGTGCTTGACCATTGTATGAAGTTGTTTTGAATTCCAACCAGTATGTTTTAAGTTATGCTCCGGACAAGGAAAAGTATCAAAGGGCAGTAACTCTGTATTTTGTCAAAATGGAGTTATGGCTCTTGTGCACTGCACTTCCTTTTAATGTCCTTGACAACTGTATGAAGTTGTACTGAATTCCAAACAGTAGTTTTCAAGTTATGCTCTGGACAAGGAAAAGTAACTACGGGCAATAACTCTGTAATTAGTCAAGATGGAGTTATGGTTCTTGTGCACTGCACTTCCCCTTATTGTGCTTGACCATTGTATGAAGTTGTTTTGAATTCCAACCAGTAGTTTTCAAGTCATGCTCTGGACAAGGAAAAGTAACAAAGGGCAGTAATTCTGTAATTAGTCAAGATGGAGTTATGGTTCTTATGCACTGCACTTCCTCTCAATGTGCTTGACCATTGTATGAAGTTATAATGAATTCCAACAATAAGTCTTCAAGTTATGGTCCGGACAAAAGAAAGCAATGGAAAAGTAACAAAGGGCAATAACTCTGTAATTAGTCAAGATGGAGTTATGGTTCTTGTGCACTGCACTTCCCCTTATTGTGCTTGGCCATTGTATGAAGTTGTTTTGAATTCCAACCAGTAGTTTTAAAGTCATGCTCTGGACAAGGAAAAGAAACAAAGGGCAGTAACTCTGTAATAAGTCAAAATGGAGTTATGGTTCTTGTGCACTGCACTTCCTCTCAATGTGCTGGACCATTGTATGAAGTTATAATAAATTGCAACAATTAGTCTTCAAGTTATGGTCCGGACAAAAGAAAGCAATGGAAAAGTAATAAAGGGCAATAACTCTGTAATTACTTTAGATAGAGTTATGGTTCTTATGCACTGCACTTCCTCTCAATGTGCTTGACCATTGTATGTAGTTATATTGAATTCCAACCATTAGTTTTCAAGTTATGGTCCGGACAAAAAAAAGAAGGCAATGGAAAAGCAACAAAGGGCAATAACTCTGTAATTACTTTAGATAGAGTTATGGTTCTTGTGCACTGCACTTCCCCTTATTGTGTTTGACAATTGTATGAAGTTGTTTTGAATTCCAACCAGTAGTTTTCAAGTTATGCCCCGGACAAGGAAAAGTAACAAAGGGCAATAACTCTGTAATTAGTCAAGATAGAGTTATGGTTCTTGTGCACTGCACTTCCTCTCAATGTGCTTGACCATTGTATGTAGTTATATTGAATTCCAACCATTAGTCTTCAAGTTATGCTCCGGACAAGGAAAATGCAACGGACAAAAAAAAAAGCAATGGAAAAGCAACAAAGGGCAATAACTCTGTAATTACTTTAGATAGAGTTATGGTTCTTGTGCACTGCACTTCCCCTTATTGTGTTTGACAATTGTATGAAGTTGTTTTGAATTCCAACCAGTAGTTTTCAAGTTATGCCCCGGACAAGGAAAAGTAACAAAGGGCAATAACTCTGTAATTAGTCAAGATAGAGTTATGGTTCTTGTGCACTGCACTTCCTCTCAATGTGCTTGACCATTGTATGTAGTTATATTGAATTCCAACCATTAGTTTTCAAGTTATGCTCCGGACAAGGAAAATGCAACGGACGTCTGGACCGACCGACCGACCGACCGCCCGACCGACCAACCGACCACCGGGTGACTCCTATATACCCCCCCAAACTTCGTTTTTGGGGGTATAATAAATAATAAGTTTAACAGACGGACAGGTTCAGTAAATATACGCCAGACTGGGGAGAGAGGAATAAAAATTGTCTATAAGGTCAATAACAGAAGCTTAGAGTTGTCAACATTATTCTGATCATCCCTGTATACAGATGTATGACAATAACAAATTGAGATGTGTGACAAATTCTACTTTTATTTCATGTTAAATTCACAACAAATATATCACAATGGTGCAATACATATGAAGTCACGTAAAAACAAAAAAATAATCATCTAAAATATAAAAAGACATTGTATTGCATAGCAAAAGTTTATAGCAATAGTTCATAGCAATAGTTCATATAGTTCATGGACGGATTTCTCTCAATAAAAGCTGCAAGACAGTCTAGATCTATAAATAGAATACAATAAATTAATAATAAATTCTTGTAAAATAAAAAGTAAATAAAAAATCTATGCAAAAGCATTAACAAATTCTGTTTTTTAGAGGTCCTTAGTCAAAGTAAATTTTTTCCTTATGATATACTCCTCTTTGGAGTCATTTGCAGGTTAGTAATTACCCTCTTAAATAAATACAAAGGAAGCTTCTAAACTTTGAACAATTCAATTATGTTTGATACATAATTCAAAACTTGATAAAATAAATATTTTTGTTAAAAAACATGGAGTAAGATTTATTGAATGGCACTGCATGTGAAGTATCAAAATAACTATGCAAAGCAAAAAACGTCTGAAAGCAAATAAAATTTTGAAAAAAAAAAAACAAAACAAAAACCCAAAACAACAAAATCCTGTCTTAAAATCAGGCTTAAAAAAGTTTAACAAACATAGCCAAGTAAACACAGCTAGATTTTTAAAGATCTACAATCCACCTTTATATACTAGTATTCAGTTTGTTTCTTAAGAGGGAGACTAGTCCTGCAAAGGGAACACTTTCCAGTTTAGCCGACCCCAGAAGATAAACAATATTAATATATATGTACTTGCTTTTATTTGTGTCTGTTGCCCCCACAGCCCTGCTGTTTTACATATTCATTTCTAAAAACAACAACTACATTCAGAAATACACATCTGAACAGGATAAAAGCATATTATTCATGAACAGTTGTTTATTTCAGGGGTCCGCCAAACTAAACTCTATCCCCAGCAAATATATAGAGATGAACTTGTAAGTCTTGCAATTCCGTGAATACCTTTATGGGAAAAAAAACAACAGCATTCTAATCATTCCTTGGGAACCTTAGTATACATATGAGCCGCGTCATGACAAAACCAAAGTAATGCTATTGCGACCAGCATGGATCCAGACCAGCCTGCGCATTCGCGCAGTCTGATCAGGATCCATGCTGTTCGCTTAAAAACCCTATTACAAGTAGAGAAACTGATACGAACAGCATGGATCCTGATCAGACTGCGCCGATGCACAGGCTGGTCTGGATCCATGCTGGTCGCAAACGCATTACGTTAGTTTTGTCGTGAAGAGGCTCATATTAATTTGTTTAACCACTATATAGAAGCAGGCCAGCCTGCATACCTTTCTAGTCGTTTATAAATTTGTCACATCATACAGTTTCAATAATTTCTAGAATTCATATCCTGTACTTAGAAAACCTTAAGTTTCCAAAGTTATCAATTAACATTATTATAATGAATGAACATTTCAAATGAGATCCAAGACACTACTTTAAAAATCTACTTTTGAACATCAATTATTTGTAACCTGATGAACTAATCATGCAATAATACAAACTGCAAAACCTTTGTATAAAGCCAGGTTAGCCTGTAAATCTGTTCAAATTGACCAGGTTATATTCTGATGACTTAAAAGGTTGCGATAATTAATAATTCTTTTAACAACTAATACATTGTTAAAAAGTTCAAAGCAGGGAAAAAAGTCTATTACAGTACACAAATTCAGCATTGTAAAAGTTAAAATGAAATGATTTCAAAAAAAATTTCATGTACAATAACCTTTGATTTCATTAACAAAACCTCAGTACTTACATATATATTCAATTCATACAAAGTCAATTTATCCAATAATTCGAGTCAGAGTGCCAAATATTTACCTTACAGAATCAACCCATACTGTCAACACATCAAATCTTAAACCCTAACCCTTCTGTATTTCTTTAGTGGACTTGTCCGCCTTCATGATTGAAACTGACCATTATCAGTTTTGGGGGGCATCAAGATAAAAAAAAAATGTTGGTCAGCCACAGCCTGGTAATAGTGCAGGGACACCCAGGCTGGCCTGGCTCTTGACTGATGATAAATGCTGATCACTTTCAAGTCCAACAAGTTAAGTGTTTATTTCAGGTTAAGTGTTTATTTTAGGTCAAGTGTTTATTTCAAAAGATACACCTTCAACAATATAACATTTAACTAGAATTTGTGAACATAAAAAAACAGTGTTATCTTCAAATATCATATACCTAACAAATCTACCACGTAGTGAAGCACTCCAACATATAAATATACAGCACCTTGTTATATCAAAATAAAACCATACCCTAACAGTGTGAGAAAAACAAGTTTATGTTATAAACACACTAACATACATAACTGTTAAACTTTCAATACAAATTTGATTATAAAAGTGTACTTGCCAATAACTTTTATACCAATTTGTAAACAAAATAGTTTTTACCAATAAAATTTATACCAACTTGTTTACAAAATTATACCAAATTGTATCTTTGCTAAACAGTCTTTGGTTGTTTTTTTTTTTCCCAAAAATGTTAAAACATTTATTTACTGTACACAAATCACACAACATTTAGTTCAATCAATGTTTATATAGTCGCAGATAATCCTCAACGTGATTTACTATAAAATCCAAGACTTCTTTGAAAAAAAAAGTCACATGAAAAATCTTGTCAGTAACTACAGAGGACATGTTATTGCATATTAACTTGTGTATACATGTAGTCCATCCCCTGCTTCTTACCTCAGGAAAATTGTGATATATTGTGTCCAAAAGGTCAACAAAACAGTTCTCTATGCAAAGATAGTTTTTGCAATGAAAAATAATACATGTAATAATAATAATAACAACACAAGAGAGAAATTGCTAGCAGGAATCACATCACCATACATGTTTACAAAAACAAGGGGACAAGAGTAAAACTCAAGTACACGTACTTATACAATCATATAACATTTTTAAAGAAAAAAAAAAACCCAACAAAAACATAAAGGAAATAAAAGATTCAACACAACATAGATATAATACTGGCAATAAATAATCCATGAAATAAAATAAGCTTATAAAACCCAATGCTTCATCCTTAATCCATAATACCTAGCTAAACATCTTTAATGGACTTTTCCTGAAATTTCAAAAATTCCATCTTGAAAGTAAAGCACATTTTTGGGTATTTGTCAAATTTCAATAAACCAAAATGAATTTCTGGCATTTCTCAGGAAAATATCATCAAAGGTCAAGTAATAGAATGAAGATGACTCTTCCCAAGTCATCAATTATTTAATTCCAGGGCATATCATACAACAATCAATTGCTAACAAGTAAATCACAACACGTGTGTCTAATACAGTATACATCACAGACAAGAACATATTCAGATCTTACAATAGTAAGCAAAAATATTTCTAACACTTGACAAAGAAAATTGTTTTACTGCCACAACAATATTATTGATGCAAGTCGTATGAAGATTCTATATTTTTAATGGATACAATGTTAATTAACTCATGCATTTGCAAATACATGTATATTTATGTAGTTATATATATTTATAACTTTACAATTTTTTTTTTTGGTATAAACTTAATAAATTTAATAATTTTAATATCAATAATTATAATTTATGTTGTAAATTTATTTCAATTACTCTAGAATCAGCATCCTGGATTAATCAGAACTGGTGTAACATGAAGCAGGGTTTGTACAGACATCCAGTGCCAAAATTCAAGGACTTTTTAAGCACTTTTTATCATTTTTTAAGCACTATCTAAGAAAGGGTCTCAAATTTAAGCCCATTTAAGACTGTACGAACCCTGTGAAGAAGCATAATCATATACCATGTCAAGCTTGTACCCTTGACATTCAGGAGCCGCAGGTATAATTTAGCTACACATTTTGATATTCGATGACAAATGACATGAGAAACGTGATACATACAATAAAATGGTTGAAACATTTCTTGCATTAAAATAAATTTCTAATACAAAACAGTCAATAATGCATTGAAAAACCCAAATCATAAAAGCTGGATACAAAAAAAAATGCCTTAAAAGACCACTGAGTTTTATTTGTCTGCCACGGTAAAATCCAGCATAAAATGATTCTTTTCGCAAAAAGCCCAGCAATTTTTTCAGGTATTTTTCCTTCTTACCAATTTTTTTTATCAATGAAACAAGTTTTGTGAATTCACTTAATTTATTAGTGGGGATGAAATTTCGTGGTTTTGTCACAAAGAACAAATTTTGTGGGTTCTTAAATTTGTGGACTGTTTATTTTCTTAAAAAAGTATAATGTAAATAATGCAATGCAATATAATCTTACAGCAGATGACAGGAAAATTTCGTTGGATATTAAATATTAATGAAAACCACGGAAATTAGTTCTCCACAAACTAGAACTGCCACTATCATGGCGTGAATACCCCCGCATACCACTTTGTCAGAATCAACAGTGGCCATTTAGAGCTCAAGGACAACCTCCCTGCCAAATCTGAGGTTACTAAGCCAGTGCATTGCTAAATTATGTATTCTACATGCTTCAAATGTGAAAATGTCAAAATCAATACATTGCGGACAGGACATTCTTTAGCAAATGAGAAGAAAAGCTTTTTTTTTGTCAAGGTCCCTGTGACCTTGACTTTTGACCCAGTGACCTCAAAATCAATAGGGGTCACCTTATAGTCATGATCAACATCCATGCCAAATATGAAGACTGTGGGTCAAAGGAATCTAAAGTTATTGGGCAGACAAACGTTTTGAAGTCAAAGTCCCTGTGACCTTGACCTTTGACCTGGTGACCTCAAAATCAATAGGGGTCATCTACTAATCATGACTAACCTCCATTCCAAATATGAAGACTGTGGGTCAAAGGAATCTTAAGTTATTGGGCGGACAAGCTTTTTGAAGTCAAGGCCCCTGTGACCTTGACCTTTGACCTGGTGACCTCAAAATCAATAGGGGTCATCTACTAATCATGACTAACCTCCATGCCAAATATGAAGACTGTGGGTCAAAGGAATCTTAAGTTATTGGGCGGACAAGCTTTTTGAAGTCAAGGCCCCTGTGACCTTGACCTTTGACCTGGTGACCTCAAAATCAATAGGGGTCATCTACTAATCATGACTAACCTCCATGCCAAATATGAGGACTGTGTGTCAAAGGAATCTTAAGTTATTGGGTGGACAAGCTTTTTGAAGTCAAGGCCCCTGTGACCTTGACCTTTGACCTGGTGACCTCAAAATCTATAGGGGTCATCTACTAATCATGACTAACCTCAATGCAAAATATGAAGACTATGGGTCAAAGGAATCTAAAGTTATTGGGCAGACAAGCTTTTTGAAGTCAAGGCCCCAGTGACCTTGACCTTTGACCTCAAAATCAATAGGGGTCATCTACTAATCATGACTAACCTCAATGCAAAATATGAAGACTATGGGTCAAAGGAATCTAAAGTTATTGGGCGGACAAGCTTTCTGAAGTCAAGGCCCCTGTGACCTTGACCTTTGACCTGGTGACCTCAAAATCAATAGGGGTCATCTACTAATCATGACTAACCTCAATGCCAAATATGAAGACTGTGGGTCAAAGGAATCTTAAGTTATTGGGCGGACAAGCTTTTTGAAGTCAAGGCCCCTGTGACCTTGACCTTTGACCTGGTGACCTCAAAATCAATAGGGGTCATCTACTAATCATGACTAACCTCAATGCAAAATATGAAGACTATGGGTCAAAGGAATCTAAAGTTATTGGGCGGACAAGCTTTTTGAAGTCAAGGCCCCTGTGACCTTGACCTTTGACCTGGTGACCTCAAAATCAATAGGGGTCATCTACTAATCATGACTTACCTCCATGCTAAATATGACGACTGTAGGTCAAAGGAATCTTAAGTTATTGGGCGGACAAGCTTTTTGAAGTCAAGGCCCCTGTGACCTTGACCTTTTACCTAGTGACCTCAAAATCAATAGGGGTCATCTACTTATCATGACTAACCTCAATGCCAAATATGAAGACTAAGGGTCAAAGGAATCTCAAGTTATTGGGCGGACAAGAAAAAACCGATGGACGGCCGGACGGCCGGAGAGCCGGACGGCCGGACGGACAAGCTGATTCCAGTATACCCCCCTTACAACTTTGTTGTGCGGGGGTATAAAAATAATGATTTTGCAGTATTAGACTTCACATAAAATTTTTAAGAAACAAAACAAGGTTTTCACAATCTAATAATATAACCCAATCTAAAACAAGACATAAACATATTATTATATAAGTTTTAACATTACATTATAATTGTACATACTTTGAACAAAAACATAAATATTTCTTGAGACAGAATTGCAGATTCATTTTCTTATATATATATATTACACTACTTTCTGAGCTAACTTTCAAAACACAAGGGTTAAGAATAATCAGTGTTAGAAAAGTCATAATCAATTTTTACCATTTTCCAATAATTTGAACTACATTTTGACAAAAATATAGCATTTATGAATGATCTTCAAAAATGAAAGAGATATGTCAACAATATTTCTATTATTTATCAGTTTTTATATATATAAGAAAAATATGACAAGTAAACATCAACTATTGACCTAAAGGTAATATATTACCATGATGATCTGTTTTCCTCCTTTAAGATGGTTGGGCAACACTAGTACTATTAAGATCTTTCGGAAAATTTCCAACTTTACAAAGAGGAGAACGAAAGGCACCCTTCTGTGCATTATTTTAAGATCTTCAGGTATATGTCCAACCTTACAAAGAGGGAAAACCCAAGGCTCCCGTCTGTGCTTTATCTAAAGATCTTTAGGTGAATTTCCAACTTTACAAAGAGAAAAAACCCAAGACAGCCTTCTGTTCATTATTTTGTATACAAACCAGTTCTTAGCATCAACCTTTAGTTAAATGAGATGTATAGTTAAATGAGATGTATAGGCTCTCAACAACTACACTGGAAAGACACTGCACTGTCTAATGATGATTTATGAATGAATGGGTTGATTTAGTGATGCAGAGTTATGAGATACATTCTGACACTATTTTTTCCTAGGAGTCTGGGTCCACCTCGCCAGGGTTTAGCCACATTTGTCTGTAAAGAAAAACAATTGAGAGGTTACTAAAACTTTTTCACAAAGGTATAGTAAAGGTTGACATTTATTTTTACTTAGAAACAAGAAATAAAAGTTATATTTTAACTGACTGTCACTATTATTTTGAAAGCGTTTTTTTTTTCATTTTTTCCCCCAAGTAATTCCAACCCACTTTAATTGCCTCTTACAATCACTCTTGAATGAAAGTTTTTTTCTGATGCCTCAACCCTTAAAGGCAACCCCTCAGTCAAAAGGTGTTTACAACAAGATTGCATTTGAGAAAAATGCTATGCCACCGCATTAATACCTAAGCTCTAGGCCTTTTGGGCATTTACAAGAAGGTATTTTAAGTTTTTGAAGCCTTGTACCTTGTACCTACAGACAATAAGATTTTTATATTTTTTACTATATGTATATATTGAAAATCAATGACCCCCGGGGCGGGGGCAATTTTGACCCCAGGGCTATAATTTGAACAATCTTGCTAGAGGTTCACTACACAATGTTTCATGCAAAATATCTAACCTCTAGCATTTGTCAATTGCTAGAAGAAATTTTTTTAAAGTTTTTACTATATACATATATACGAAAACCAATGACCCCCGGGGCAGGGCCGATTTTGACCCCAGGGCTATAATTTGAACAATCTGGGTAGAGGTCTACAACACAATGCCTTATGCTCTAGGCCTTTTGGGTCTTTACAAGTAGGTATTTAAAGTTTTTACTATATGTACATGTAGTGAAAATCAATGACCCCCGGGGCGGGGCCAATTTTGACCCTAGGGCTATAATTTGAACAATCTTGGTAGAGGTCTACCAGGCAATGCCTTATGCAAAATACCTAAGCTCTAGGCTATTTGGGTCTTTACAATAAGGTATTTTAAGTTTTTACTATATGTACATATAGTGAAAATCATTATGACCCCGGGGCAGGGCCGATTTTGACCCCAGGGCTATAATTTGAACAATCTTGGTAGAGGTCTACCAGACAATGCCTTATGCAAAATATCTAAGCTCTAGGCCTTTTGGGTCTTTACAAGAAGATTTTTTAAATTTATTCTTATAATTCCTTTTGGTTGCCATGGCAACCAGATTTCTGCATGGAATGAAATTCTTTGAACAACTTTGGAAGCCCTTCACCCAAGGATCAATCCTGCCAAGTTTGGTTGAAATTGGACTATTGGTTTTTCACAAGAAGATTTTTTACGTTCACTATATAATCTATATAACAATGACCTGGGGCGGGGCCTATTTTGACCCCAGGGCTATAATTTGAACAATGTTGGTAGAGGTCTACCAGACAATGCCTTATGCAAAATATCTAAGCTCTAGGCTATTTGGGTCTTTACAATAAGGTATTTTAAGTTTTTACTATATGTACATATAGTGAAAATCAATGACCCCGGGGCGGGGCCGATTTTGACCCCAGGGCTATAATTTGAACAATCTTGGTAGAGGTCTACCAGACAATGCCTTATGCAAAATATCTAAGCTCTAGGCCTTTTGGGTCTTTACAAGAAGATTTTTTAAATTTGTTCTTATAATTCCTTTTGGTTGCCATGGCAACCAGATTTCTGCATGGAATGAAATTCTTTGATCAACTTTGGAAGCCCTTCACCCAAGGATCAATCCTGCCAAGTTTGGTTGAAATTGGACTATTGGTTTTTCACAAGAAGATTTTTTACGTTCACTATATAATCTATATAACAATGACCCGGGGCGGGGCCTATTTTGACCCCAGGGCTATAATTTGAACAATGTTGGTAGAGGTCTACCAGACAATGCCTTATGCAAAATATCTAAGCTCTAGGCTATTTGGGTCTTTACAATAAGGTATTTTAAGTTTTTACTATATGTACATATAGTGAAAATCAATGACCCCGGGGCGGGGCCGATTTTGACCCCAGGGCTATAATTTGAACAATCTTGGTAGAGGTCTACCAGACAATGCCTTATGCAAAATATCTAAGCTCTAGGCCTTTTGGGTCTTTACAAGAAGATTTTTTAAATTTGTTCTTATAATTCCTTTTGGTTGCCATGGCAACCAGATTTCTGCATGGAATGAAATTCTTTGAACAACTTTGGAAGCCCTTCACCCAAGGATCAATCCTGCCAAGTTTGGTTGAAATTGGACTATTGGTTTTTCACAAGAAGATTTTTTAAGTTCACTATATAATCTATATAACACACACACACACAAACAAACACACACACAGGTGAATCGCTATATGCCACCGCATCGCAGATGCTGCGGTGGCATAAAAACATCATATAATAAAAACTTCTCTGACAATACAATATAACAGGTACCTGGCAGTGAAAGGTTTTCAGACTGAAAGATTAATAAAACAAGAGGGCCATGATGGCCCTAGATCGCTCACCTGACCCATCAAACTCATCCAAACAATTACCTAGACAAGCATTCTGACCAAGTCTCATGACAGGCGAGTCAAAAATGTGACCACTACAGTGTTAACAAGGATTATCCATATTTGAGCAGTGTGACCTAGTTTTTTACCCAGGTGACCCATATTCAAACTTGACCTAGAAATCATCAAAACAAACTTTCAGACCAATTTCCAGGATACTTGGATCAAAACAGTAGCGAGTAGAGTGTTAACAAGATTTTTCTATTTTTAGCTCCGGTGACCTAGTTTCACATGCAATTTCGAACTCATCCGAGCAATTACGGTGTACCTAGACAAGCATCCTGACCAAGTTTGATGATAATTGAGTAGAAAATGTGACCACTAGAATGTTAACAATGTTTTTCCATATTTGGGCGGTGTGACCTAGTTTTTCATCCAAGATGACCCATGTTCGAACTTGACTTAGAAATCATCAAAACAAACTTTCAGACCAATTTACAGGATATTTGGATCAAAACAGTAGCCACTAGAGTGTTCACAAGATTTTCCATTTTTAGCTCCTGTGACCTAGTGTTTCATCCGAGATGACCAATTTTCGAACTCATCCTAGTTATCACCTAGAAAAACATCCTGACCAAGTTTGATGATGATTGAGGCAAAATTGTGACCTCTAGAGTGTTAACAAGGTTTTTCTATTTTTAGCTCAGGTGACCTAGTTTTTCATCAAGGATTACCTATGTTCAACTCATCCAAGCTATCACCTTGATAAGCATCCTGACCAAGTTTTGATGATGATTGAGGGCAAAAATGTGACCGCTAGAGTGTTAACAAGGTTTTTCTACTTTTAGCTCCAGTGACCTACTTTTTCATCCGATATGACCCATGTTCGAACTCATCCAAGCTATCACTTAGACAAGCTTCCTGACAAAGTTTGATGATGATTGATGCAAAAATGTGACCGCTAGAGTGTTAACAAGGTTTTTCTATTTTTAGCTCCGGTGACCTACTTTTTCATCCGAGATGACCCATGTTCGAAACTCATCCAAGCTATCACCTTAGACACCTAGACAAACATCCTGACCAAGTTTTGATGATGATTGAGGCAAAATTGTGACCTCTAGAGTGTTAACAAGGTTTTTTTTCTACTTTTATCTTCGGTGACCTACTTTTTCATCCGAGATGACCCATGTTCGAACTCATCCAAGCTATCACCTAGACAAACATCCTGACCAAGTTTGATGATAATTGAGGCAAAATTGTGACCGCTGGAGTGTTAACAAGGTTTTTCTATTTTTAGCTCTTGTGACCTAGTTTTTCATCCGAGATGACCCATGTTCGAACTCATCCAAGCTATCAACTAGATAAGCATCCTGATTAAGTTTGATGATGATTAAGGCAAAAATGTGACCGCTGGAGTGTTAACAAGGTTTTTCTATTTTTAGCTCCAGTGACCTAGTTTTTCATCCGAGATGACCCATGTTCGAACTCATCCAAGCTATCAACTAGATAAGCATCCTGATTAAGTTTGATGATGATTAAGGCAAAAATGTGACCGCTGGAGTGTTAACAAGGTTTTTCTATTTTTAGCGCCAGTCACCTACCTTTTCATCCGAGATGACCCATGTTCGAACTCATCCGAGCTATCACCTAGACAAGCATCCTGACCAAGTTTGATGATGATTGAGGCAAAAATGTGACCGCTAGAGTGTTAACAAGGTTTCTCTATTTTTAGCTCCGGTGACCTACTTTTTCATCCGAGATGACCCATGTTCGAACTCATCCAAGCTATCACCTAGACAAACATCCTGACTAAGTTTGATGATGATTGAGGCAAAAATGTGACCTCTAGAGTGTTAACAAGGTTTTTCTATTTTTAGCTCTTGTGACCTAGTTTTTCATCCGAGATGACCCATGTTCGAACTCATCCGAGCTATCAACTAGATAAGCATCCTGACCAAGTTTGATGATGATTGAGGCAAAAATGCGACCGCTAGAGTGTTAACAACAAAATGTGAACGGACGGACAACGGACAATCATCGATCCTAAAAGCTCACCCTGAACATGCTCAGGTGAGCTAAAAAGCAATACACACATTATCAATGGCGCTTACAACCCATGTTAATTACCAAAAAGTGGTCAAAATATACATGAATAGCCCTAACTGCGTTAGTAACGCAATAGAAATATAGTTGTAAATACTGAAAAATCAGTCATTAATGGCACATAAAATATAAAATATTACTTGAATCTTGTATCCTTTCACTATTCCTAAAACCTAGTACATTTTTCTCAAGTTTGTTTTTATTGAGATATTTTGACTCATCTGGAGGCATGTAGCTTTAAAAACAAATTCTGAATTTAAGGTATTTTTGGCCATTTTTTACAATGTAAGTCTGGTGGAAAAATAGAGTAAATAGGCCTGTAAGGAAATAGATCTTTCGTCCTCAAGTTAATCCTGTCCCATGTATACACTTATGCTTCAAGGCGAGATTAATTTAGCTAAACCCAAGTAAATAGTTAAATATGTAATGTAAAGTAATGTAAATTAATGTAATGTAATGTAATGTAGTACTCAGGCCAGAAAATCATCAAGAATGCTAAGCTGAGCTTCTTAGGCAGATTTGGTAGACATGACTCTAGACTTGTCACTTCAGAGAGAAAGCTATGAGATACAAGGGAATCTGGGAACCAGTCCCTAGCTCTTATTGAAAAGACCCTTTGATTCTTTTACATGCCCAGTGAATAGCACTGATACATGGGAGGATTACCTGGGCTTCTTACCAGTACACCTCTGGTTAGGTGGGAAACACTGAAAGTGTCTCTGAAAAAACCCAAGGGTGTTACTCAGGATTAAACGTGGGACCTCGAGAGTGACATCCAGTGGTCTAACCAACTGAGCTAACTCGCAACCTCTATATATGCAGTCAAAATAAGTATTATGCAATAGATCCTACAAATTCAGTTTTATCATTCTGCTTGACTACTTTGACATTCTTGTCGTTCATTCTAATACATGTATATAAAATCATATGTTTTAAACTCTTTTTTACTATTCTATATTAAGGTTTCAAAAAAAAAAACCAATCGCAGTCAGCCATTTATTGCTACATCTAATATGTTGAAATAAAGAAAAAAAAAGAAATAATTTATAATAATACATAAACTGAGAAAAGATTCTTAAGTTTATTTATTTATCAGGAGGCAGCTTTCAAATAATGTACATTCTGGCACGTGCATTTGAATACTTTTGTCCTACTATTGTACCGGAAATAAATTTTAGATTACATTCAAAACAACATGTGAAACTTGTTTGGGAAAATTACTAATTGTATGTATACTTGACATTATTATGATTAGATTTAATGATGTAATGGTACAATGTATCAAGTATCTCTCCTTAAAACACTTGAGGAAAAAATAACTGGTGCCATTTCATTTCAATGCGTCTTGTATTTGTTTCTTTTGACAGGCAAGAGAACAGTTCACAACCTCTTAAGAATAAGAGCATTTAAGTAGTTATTTTAAATTAATGTATAAACAATACATTCTTTCGATCGAGAGAAAATTTATCATCATAAACTGAAAGAATAGTGAACGAATGGGATAAAATTTTGTTCTTAAGAATAAAGGAATCGGATTGTTTCAAGTTGTTTTCAAATTATTCTAAACTGATATGGGCAAATATTTTGTACCAGCTTCAAGAAATATTTACATATAAATATGCAGTTGTTTGGTAAAGTAACAGTCATTCTCTTCAGTGTATTTGCTTTGACGAGTTCAGCAAACGAATTTGATCGTCTAAAGTTAAGGGTAAAACATTTAGAAACTAGACTTAATACCGAGTTTACGTTTAGAGATGAAGATATTGCTGAAATTACAGGACGACTGGATGACATAGATAAAGTGTTAAATGCTACAATTGGAAAAGATCGGCCTGTTTCTTCAGTTGCATCAAAAGCTGGTGACATTGATTTTAAAACAGTGGATACATTGAAAGAGGATTTCACTAGACTTAGGGCAGCCTTCACCAAGGAAAAAACTGAAATTGTAAGAATTCAACGGGAAATTCCAAAGATTGAAAACAATTTGATATCCCTAAACAAAATGTTATAGATTATTGTGAAATTGCTGTTAATAACACTGATCAATTACTCACTAATTTTGAAAAGGTCCAAAATGTGCACGAAGACATATTAACGCCTGAAATTAAAGCGTCTAAAAGTATGGCTGAACAAGTACAACTAAACACAGAAAATTATATGAAAATATCTAAACAAATTGATAACATTGAAACACTTGTTACTGTTTCATTAATGCACAGTGGTTACTCATTCTGGAGTTCCCTCTGTCGTTTGTTAAGAACAATTAATCAGAAGGAAAATAAAATTTACAATCATCGAAAAGGTTTGGAAATTTATTGTGACCAAACTACAGACGGTGGGGGCTGGGTAGTATTTCAAAGAAGACTAAATGGTACAACAGATTTTTATCGAAACTGGAATGAGCATAAAAACGGCTTTGGTGATCTGAATGGCGAGTTCTGGCTCGGCAATGAACATTTGAGTCTACTGACATCAGATGGCAGACATGAGCTGAGAATAGATATGGAAGATTTTGAGGGAAACAGTGCATATGCCAAGTATAGTAAGTTCAAGGTATATCAAGAAGAAGACAATTACAAACTGGAGGTGAGTGGATACAGTGGAACTGCTGGAGATTCTCTTGATTATCATAATGGAATGATGTTCTCAACATATGATAGAGATCAGGATACAGCCTCAGACAATTGTGCGAAAAGTTGGCATGGTGCATGGTGGTATAAGAGTTGCCACTATTCCAATCTTAATGGACAGTATTATAACCAGCCTGGCAAAATGGATTATACTGGAATTAACTGGCGGTATTGGAAGAATAATAGCTACAGTTTGAAAAAAGTAGAAATGAAATTCCGTTAAGATGACAAACTGAGATATTATCACAGTTATAAAGTTTATAAAATAATATGTTTGTAGTATTTTGTTATGTAAACTTTAAAGAAATATTTCTTGCGATAGCTTATCAAGAAAAAAGACTGCACACATGCATAGTGGAATCACTGTCAGGTTGACTTATTCCATATATACCTTGTCAATTGCAAATGCTACCTGACATTATATAGTGCCTCATACATACATATATACATGTATGTATTGATTCCAATTCTTCAAACTTTGTGAATATCGCGCAGACATTTACACTATATATATGTGGTCATTCAAAAAATTTCTTTCAGAGTAATAATAAGGCAGGCAAAGTGTGACTATAGAATTAATATATATTTATATATTTTTTTTATTATAATTTTTTTTTTTTTTTCTTTTTTTGGAACCATGTTAAGGCCCCTGTATTTCAAGAAAAGTATACATGAAAACATGAAACATGAAAAGACTACAATATAAACAAGATAACTATAGAATTTACATTGATAGATAATTGATAAAAATATATGTCTTTTTTGAAAATATAAGATATTTTATAAAGTTAAGAGGTTCATTTATTTATATAATTACCAGTACACAAGAAAAGGGGCAGAGAAAGTGGGGAAAAAATTTCTCTGTATGGATTTTATTAAGATACCAAACAATCAATTACATTTATCCAGCAATTTTCAAGGTCTTCTTATGTATAATTGTGTGTAATGTAACAGGTCTTTCTATTTTAATCTGTTTTAAAACTTCCTTTTGAAGATATTAATGTCTGGAGTTTGTTTCTTTAATTTTTTATTTTTCTGGTATATACGAAGTATTTTGAGAAGAGGAAAATATATGATGTTTTCTTACCTTTAGCATGAAAGACAGATGTAAAAATTGTCATATGTTACATTTTAAATATTGCTATTTCGTTTAAACCATTGTTTGAATAGATTACTCCAGAATATTTGCAATTGCACATTGCCACTCACAAAAAAGATGCTCTATAATTTTAGAATCCATACAGCAAAAATCACAGAGACTAAATTCTGTTAATTTTACATTGAAGGAGAAACTTGTTGTTGCAATGTTCCTATGTAAAACATTAAATTGTTGAAAGTTTTGTAAAAATATTTCTTTGCAGTATACAAAAAGTTTTTGTAAATATTTTGCCATTGAAATTCTGTTTGTGGAAATTGTTCTTCCATTTTATTTGCAATTTGTTTTTTGATTTTCGCACTGTCTCATTTGCTTTTGAATCTGTGTTAACTTTTGACTGATATTGGACATGTTTGTTTTCTTAATGATATCAAAAGTGCTTTATTTCTGTCCACAAAATTTAGTTTTACATTAGTACATATTGCCAAGTTCGGAAAATCAAAAAAAAGGTCTTTTTTACCTTCAAATCTATAGCTAGCGTTTTTAAAAATCTATAGCTAACCTCTCTTTTAAATCCATAGCTAAGCTCTCTTCTAAATCTATAGCTAAATTAATCTCTCTTAAATCTCATAATAGCTAAACGCATTTTAATCTATGGCCAAAATCTTTTAAATTTATAGCTAAACTCTCTTTTAAATCTATAGCTGAACTCTTATTTAAATCTATAGCTGAACTCTTATTTAAATCTATAGCTAAACTCTTGAATCTATAGCTTAACTCTTTTCAATCTATAGATATACACTATTAAATCTATAGCTGAACTCTTTTAAACATATAGCTAAACTCGTTTAAACCTATAGCTTAACTCTTTTAAATCTTTAGCTACATGTATACACTATTAAATCTATAGCTTAACTCTTAAATATATAGTTAAGCTCTTTTAAATCTCTTTAAATCCATACCTAAATTTCTATTTAACCTATAGCTTAACTCTTTTTTTTTCATTCAATTGCTATACTCTATTAAATCTATAGCTAAAATCTTTGAAATATACAGCTTAACTCTTTAAAATATTTAGCTAAACTCTCTTTAACTTTTCACATTTCATTTATTAGATCCCCTGGCTGCCATATAAGGGCTTATTTCCAATATATTTTATACCTAAGATAAGATAAATATCTCATAATTTTATCATCTTCATGAAAACCTGATAAAATTCTTGTAAATTTTGGTGCTTTACTAGTACTGTCCTTCATATGTATAAAAGAATTTGACAATTTAACTTAATCAGCTTTTTATATAGATTTTTTGCATATTGTATGTATAATAACATGACAAATTAACAATGAACACTTCATTTCTTACTTCCTGTCTATATTAATAATCCTCAAACTCCTTGAACAAATAAACATGTGGCTACATAAAAATTGCAAATCATCAAATGGTTAATAAAATGATTAATAAATATTCATACATTATCTCTTTGTTCTATTTTTTTTTCATTCTATCAGATTGAATTTTGTTTACTCATCTAACTGTAGAGGACTTGTGTGCAGCATTGCCGAAACCCGGTAATTAAATGAAATACAGTAGAACTTCGGTAAGTCAAAGTTGGAGGACTTGCGTAAAAACTTCGACACATCGGGACTTCGACTCATGAATCGGTCTTCAAAAATACTTCATAACAAAAATTCAACCCGTGACTAGCCCTAATTATAAGATCTTTAACATAACCTATCTCGTGTTTTTCTTTCGTTCATTAATCTGATATTTACATTATACAATGATAAATATGACATTTTAACTTTTCACGGCTAATGATTTGGACTCCCTGTTTTGACGTAAACAATGAAGTTACAAAAGGCGTAACAATACGAAAGGGCAATAACTAAACCAGCTTAAAGTAAATATTTGGCGTGTGATTATTACGCGACACCAGGTCACGGAAGTACTCAAATGATATTTCTTACTGTTTACATGTTCTTTCAAATACTGCTACGGCAATTAAAATAGTAATAATTAAAGCATTTTTTCACACATTTAAACGCATACAAAAAGCTGTTTGAACACTCGGATGTGTAATTTACACCTGTCAGTAAAGTTGATCGGAAATCGTCTTTCGCGGCCAGAAAAGGTGTGAAAATGTCTCGAGATCGAAGGTGTCAAAATAACCGAATATCTTCGACTTATTTGTGGTAAATTGTACTAGATTAATTCCATACGGACCACGAAAAAAACTTCGACACATCGAAAAAACTTGAAAACATAAAATCTCGACTCATAGATATAGGTTTTTATAAGGAATATATAAGGGAAAAATCGGGACTTTCATTTTACTTCGACACATCGAGAAAATCGACTTATTGAAGTTCGACTCATAGAAGTTCTACTGTAGTAATTATCACTTATGGCATTTCATCATTGAAACATAATTAAAAATCTGTAATTACGGTACTAGCTCATTGCAGTGTATCATTGAAACAAAACAAACTGCCATTTTCACTCATGGCAGTTTATCAGAGAATCAAAATGAAACAGTGTATTCACTCATGACAGTTATCAGTGAATCAAAGAAATGATTATTCACTCATGGAAATTAATCAATGAAACAGATCAAACTACTTATTCACTCACAAATGAATATATATTTTCCCCCTCTTTCATTTTATTTTTTCTTCATTTACTTATTTTTTAAAATTCTTACCTGCGAAAAGCATAAAACCCTTAAAAGTATCTTATTGAAATTTGCTTTTTACAACATTAAATATGTAAAACTGAACTTTATTGATGTTGAAAGATAAAATTCCTCTTTTCAGCAAAACAATGTGAAATTACCCTATCAAAGGGTCCCTGGGCTCAGTTCTTTATATACAAGTATAAGGTCATTATGACCCTACACTATATTTATTCATTTAAGTTTAAACAAAAATGAAACAAAAATGAAATACTATATTTACTCATGGCAATTTGTCATTGAAACAAAAACAAACATGTCAGTTAATCAATGAAACAAAAAATGAAACTTTGTATTTACTCTAGGCAGTTCATCATTGAAATAAAATGAAATACTTTTTTACAGGTTGATATATAAGTCAAATTTCTTACAAACTGGGTAGTTTTTTTTTGCTATTTATAGAAATAATTAAATGAAATATGATATCTTATTATTGACCTTTTTATATAATTTTGTGAAAATTTTAATTTGATTTTAAGATAAAAGCTTTGATTTTTTCTTTTCTACAAAACTGAAGGTATACATTTTATATAAGCATTCATTTAAAAATAGAATTAATCCCTGTAATTACTAGAATATACCCCTGGCTAATTACCTGTAAATAATTATAATATCTAAGCTCTGGTCATGAAAGGGTAAAATTACAAAATGCCCAATTAAAAAGTAGAATGACCAGAAAGAACAACAATATAAGAGGTCATTTCAGCCTGATAGAAAATTCCTTGGGAAAATCAAGGCATGTTACACACAAATTTAGTTTTTTTTTTTTTTTTAATGGATTATATAACAATAATTTATACTTTATTCAGAAATAAAACATTATACGTCCCTCATTTTACATATCTAAATACATTATCACACAGAGAGTTGAAATATCTAAATACATTATCACACAGAGAGTTGAAATATCTAAATACATTATCACACAGAGAGTTGAAATATCTAAATACATTATCACACAGAGAGTTGAAATATCTAAATTTCATTTATCAAACTTCATCACATAGCAAACAATGAATTACAATTGTAAACAACAATGTGTTCTTTTCTGCAAAAAATTGGAAAAAATATTTAATATTATATATGTCAAACTAAAAATGATCACAAATCATAATCAATATTTACAGAAAACATTGTTTTCTAGGGAGGACATGGATTTTTCACTAGCATAATAAGATTTTTATTAAGTGTATGTGAGTCCTGTGATCAACAGTATATTTCACTGAAAAGAGGGGCTATCTTGTTTGAAGACACGTTTTGGCCTGTAAGTAAAGCGTTAATCCTGTCCCATGGATACATGTATGCTACAAGGCGAGATAAATCTAGCTAAACCAAAGTAAATAGTTAAATATGTAATGTAATGTAGTGTAATGTAGTGCTCAGGCCAGAACATTATAAAGGTTGCTAAGCTGAGCTTCGTAGGCCGATTTAGTAGAAATGACTCTAGACTAGTCACTTCAGAGAGAAAGCTATGAGATACAAGGGAATCCGCGGGAACCAGTCCCTAGCTCTTATTGAAAAGACCCTTTGATTCTTTTACATGCCCAGTGTATAGCACTGATACATGCGAGGATTACCTGGGCTTCTTACCAGTACACATCCGGTTAGGTGGGAAACACTGACAGTGTCTCTGAAAAATCCCAAGGGTGTTACTCAGGATCGAACCTGGGACCTCGGGAGTGACATCCAGTGGTCTAACCAACTGAGCTAACTCTCCACCTCTACATATGCAGTCAAAATAAGTATTATGCAATAGATCCTACAAATTCAGTTTTATCATTCTGCTTGACTACTTTGACGTTCTTGTCATTCATTCTAATACATGTATATAAAATCATTTGTTTTAAACTCTTTTTCACTATTCTATATTAAGGTTTAAAAAAAAACAATCTCAGTCAGCCATTTATTGCTACATCTAATATGTTGAAATAAAGAAAAAAAAGAAATAATTTATAATAAATATAAACTGAGGAAAGACCCTTTATTTATTTATCAGGAGGCAGCTTTCAAATAATTTACATTCTGGCATGTGCATTTGAATACTTTTGTCCTATTATTGTACCGGAAATAAATTTTATATTACATTCAAAACATCATGTGAAACTTGTTTGGGAAAATTACTAATTGTATATATACATGTACTTGACATTATATGATTAAATTTAATGATGTAAAGGTACCATGTATCAAGTATTTCTCCTTAAAACACTTAAAGAAAAAATATAATTAGTGCCATTTCGTTTCAATGCATCTTGTAGTTGTTTTCTTTTGACAGGCAAGAGAACAGTTCACAACCTCTTAAGAATAAGAGCATTAAAGTAGTTATTCTAAATTAATGTATAAACAATACATTCTTTCGATCAAGAGAAAATTTATCATCATAAACTGATAGAATAGTGAACAAATGGGATAAAATTTTGTTCTTTAAGAAAAAAGGAAATAGGATTGTTTCAAGTCGTTGTTTTTTTTTTTCAAATTATTCTAAACTGATATGGGCAAATATTTTGTACCAGCTTCAAGAAAGTTTTACAACAAATATTTACATATAAATATGCAGTTGTTTTGTAAAGTAACAGTCATTCTCCTCAGTGTATTTGCTTCGACGAGTTCAGCAAATGAATTTGATCGTCTGAGGTTAAGGGTAAAACATTTAGAAACTAGACTTAATACCGAGTTTACGTTTAGAGACGAAGATATTGCTGAAATTACAGGACGACTAGATGACATAGATAAAGTGTTAAATGCTACTATTGGAAAAGAACGGCCCATTCCTTCAGATGCATTAAAAGCTGGCGACATTGATTTTGAAACAGTGGATACAATGAAAGAGGATTTCACTAGACTTAGGGCAGCCTTCACCGAGGAAAAAACTGAGATTGTAAGATTACGACGGGAAATTCCAAAGATTGAAAACAATTTGATATCCCTCAATAAAGATGTTAAAGATTACTGCGAAGTTGCTGTTAATAACACTGATCATTTATTAACCCGCTTTGAAAAGGTCCAAAATGTGCACAAAGACAAAATAACACCTGAAATTAAAGCTCTGGAAAGTATGGCTGAACAGGTACAACTAAACACTAAACAAATTGAAAACATTGAAACACTTGTTACTGTTATATTAAAGCACAGTGGTTACTCATTCTGGAATTCTCCCTGTAGTTTGTTAAGAAAAATTAATCAGAATGAAAATAAAATTTACAATCATCCAAAAGGTTTTGAAATTTATTGTGACCAAACTACAGACGGTGGGGGCTGGGTAGTATTTCAAAGAAGACTAAATGGTACAACAGATTTTTATCGAAACTGGGCTGATTATAAAAACGGCTTTGGTGATCTGAATGGCGAGTTCTGGCTTGGCAATGAACATTTGAGTCTACTGACATCAGATGGCAGACATGAGCTGAGAATAGATATGGAAGATTTTGAGGGAAACAGTGCATATGCCAAGTATAGTAAGTTCAAGGTATATCAAGAAGAAGACAATTACAAACTGGAGGTGAGTGGATACAGTGGAACTGCTGGAGATTCTCTTGATTATCATAATGGAATGATGTTCTCAACATATGATAGAGAACAGGATACATACTCGGACAATTGTGCGGAAATTTGGCATGGTGCATGGTGGTATAAGAGTTGCCACTTTTCTAATCTAAATGGACAGTATTACAACCAGCCTGGCAAAATGGATTATACTGGAATTAACTGGCGGTATTGGAAGAATAATAGCTACAGTTTGAAAAAAGTAGAAATGAAATTCCGTTAAGATGACAAACTGAGATATTATCACAGTTATAAAGTTTATAAAATAATATGTTTGTAGTATTTTGTTATGTAAACTTTAAAGAAATATTTCTTGCGATAGCTTATCAAGAAAAAAGACTGCACACATGCATAGTGGAATCACTTTCAGGTTGACTTATTAGTCGCCGGTAGAAACCGGCGACTATATTTGTAACAGTTTAATATTATACCTATGGTAGGAGAAGGCATTAATTTCTGTAAATAAAAGCATAACAATTACTGAACAATTAAAAACTACAATTGTTTTCAGTAATCTCAAAAATTCAAACATACAAAAATGTTGCTCAATGAAAATGAAATATTCAAATATTGACATCGTAAAAAGCAACATTACAATTTTTATAAAATGAATAAATGACGTATCCCTATGGACCAGTCATTTAATTTAGGGATGCTTTTACTTTTTTTTAAGTTTCAAGCGTTGCTATTTTATGATAAATAAATCATGCATGATATTTGAAATGACACTTTTAAATTATCTGGTTGTTTGTACCTTATGAGACCTATTCTATTTTTTTATCTTATTTATTATAAACAGTTTCTCCCAGAATCACGTGACTACACGTTGTATGTTATTGTTATAAAATCTATTAATAGTAACAGTTTCTCCCAGAATCACGTGACTAAACGTTGTATGTTATTGTTATAAAATCTATTAATAGTAACAAATGACTGCATGATAAGACATCGTACAGGTAATTTGTGAATGGTTGGCAGCTGATAAAGTGCAAATCAAAGTAATTTTGTATGAAAAATTTCGGTATGACAGTAGGGGCCGGAATCGTATTGGATACAAAGAGAAAACTAATAAACCATCTTTGTGTTGATAGTTTATTGCACTGAAAGGTAATTAAACGTTAACTTTATCGTATGTAACGACAGGAATATTGATTTCAGCTAAATAATATATTTTTTCGATAGTGCATAAGAATAATTTTTTTATGCAGACACCACTTTTACAGTAGAATTGTATTGTTTTATGCAATAATTAAGCATATATATTTTCATAGTCACTTTGCAAATATTTTATGATCGGTAATAATTTTTCGGTAATTATCGGATGCTGAAGAAAACCATACGTATAACGGTATATGTATAAAATAGAATTACAAGTAGAATTATAATCATATCACTTGCTTTACAAGACTCAATGACAAGGTGTTAGATTTTAAGTTAGTTTCAAATTGAAGACTGTAGGTTCGATAAAGTGATTTTTTATGGTTTTTTTTATAATACTTTTTGTATTTTGCAAAACTTGACCGTTTATCAAAATTATGAAATAAAAAAGTGCTAGAAATGAAACACACGATTTATCAACTTATGTTTCATAAAGTTAAAAGATATAATAAAAATCAATTTATGAAAACTACAAACAGGATTTGTCCGAGATTCGAACCTGCGCCTACTACATGTAGGTTACAACTTCGTCATACTTACCACTAGGCCATCAAGCAGTATTAATTGATATAATTATACATGTAATTATACTTACAATAAAATCGTTAACAATAATAATAATAAGTTATGTAAGCAAACGAAACAGCTCCCGAAAATTATTGAGTCTCGGGTAAATATTGCCCAATAATACTTGCTTATTTAATAATGATAACAGTTTCTTGACAAAATTGCTAAGCAAGTTTGCTTGATGTTTTATTATAACATAACATACATTTATTGCATAAAACTCTCAGCAAGAAAGATATAATTGTGGCAAGTAAATGAAAACGTGTTTATGAATAAACATTACTCAACTTATTGTTCCTCTTTTTTTATACTCGAACCATTAAACTGATATTTTCTTTTATTTATGATAATACAATCATATTTCTATCCGGCGACTTGATGCTTTAGCATCAAAATCTCTACTTGTTCCATATATATGTTGTCAATTGCAAATGCTACCTGACATTATATAGTGCCTCATACATACATATATACATGTATGTATTGATTCCAATTCTTCAAACTTTGTGAATATCGCGCAGACATTTACACTATATATATGTGGTCATCAAAAATTTCTTTCAGAGTAATAATAAGGCAGGCAAAGTGTGACTATAGAATTAATATATATTTATATATTTTTTTATTAAATAATTTTTTTTTTTTTTTCTTTTTTTGGAACCATGTTTAAGGCCCCTGTATTTCAAGAAAAGTATACATGAAAACATGAAACATGAAAAGACTACAATATAAACAAGATAACTATAGAATTTACATTGATAGATAATTGATAATAAATATATGTCTTTTTGAAAATATAAGATATTTTATAAAGTTAAGAGGTTCATTTATTTATATAATTACCAGTACACAAGAAAAGGGGCAGAGAAAGTGGGGAAAAATTTCTCTGTATGGATTTTATTAAGATACCAAACAATCAATTACATTTATCCAGCAATTTTCAAGGTCTTCTTATGTATAATTGTGTAATGTAACAGGTCTTTCTATTTTAATCTGTTTTAAAACTTCCTTTTGAAGATATTAATGTCTGGAGTTTGTTTCTTTATTTTACTGGTATATATGTAATATTTTGAGAAGAGGAAAATATATGATGTTTTCTTACCTTTAGCATGAAAGACAGATGTAAAATTGTCATATGTTACATTTTAAATATTGCTATTTCGTTAAACCATTGTTTGAATAGATTACTCCAGAATATTTGCAATTGCACCATTTGCCACTCACAAAAAAGATGCTCTATAATTTTAGAATCCATACAGCAAAAATCACAGAGACTAAATTCTGTTAATTTACATTGAAGGAGAAACTTGTTTGTTGCAATGTTCCTATGTAAAACATTAAATTGTTGAAAGTTTTGTAAAATATTTTCTTTGCAGTATACAAAAAGTTTTTGTAAATATTTTGCCATTGAAATTCTGTTTGTGGAAATTGTTCTTCCCATTTTATTTGCAATTTTGTTTTTTGATTTTCGCACTGTCTCATTTGCTTTTGAATCTGTGTTAACTTTTGACTGATATTGGACATGTTTGTTTTTCTATGATATCAAAAGTGCTTTATTTCTGTCCACAAATTTAGTTTTACATTAGTACATATTGCCAAGTTCGGAAAATCAAAAAAAGGTCTTTTTGTACCTTCAAATCTATAGCTAGCGTCTTTTAAATCTATAGCTAACCTCTCTTTTAAATCCATAGCTAAGCTCTCTTCTAAATCTATAGCTAAATTAATCTCTCTTAAATCTCATAATAGCTAAACGCATTTTAATCTATGGCCAAAATCTTTTAAATTTATAGCTAAACTCTCTTTTAAATCTATAGCTGAACTCTTATTTAAATCTATAGCTGAACTCTTATTTAAATCTATAGCTAAACTCTTGAATCTATAGCTTAACTCTTTTAAATCTATAGCTATACACTATTAAATCTTTAGCTGAACTCTTTTAAACATATAGCTAAACTCGTTTAAACCTATAGCTTAACTCTTTTAAATCTTTAGCTACATGTATACACTATTAAATCTATAGCTTAACTCTTAAATATATAGTTAAGCTCTTTTAAATCTCTTTAAATCCATACCTAAATTTCTATTTAACCTATAGCTTAACTCTTTTTTTTTCATTCAATTGCTATACTCTATTAAATCTATAGCTAAAATCTTTGAAATATACAGCTTAACTCTTTAAAATATTTAGCTAAACTCTCTTTAACTTTTCACATTTCATTTATTAGATCCCCTGGCTGCCATATAAGGGCTTATTTCCAATATATTTTATACCTAAGATAAGATAAATATCTCATAATTTTATCATCTTCATGAAAACCTGATAAAATTCTTGTAAATTTTGGTGCTTTACTAGTACTGTCCTTCATATGTATAAAAGAATTTGACAATTTAACTTAATCAGCTTTTTATATTGATTTTTTGCATATTGTATGTATAATAACATGACAAATTAACAATGAACACTTCATTTCTTACTTCCTGTCTATATTAATAATCCTCAAACTCCTTGAACAAATAAACATGTGGCTACATAAAAATTGCAAATCATCAAATGGTTAATAAAATGATTAATAAATATTCATACATTATCTCTTTGTTCTATTTTTTTTTCATTCTATCAGATTGAAATTTTGTTTACTCATCTAACTGTAGAGGACTTGTGTGCAGCATTGCCGAAACCCGGTAATTAAATGAAATACAGTAGAACTTCGGTAAGTCAAAGTTGGAGGGACTTGCGTAAAAACTTCGACACATCGGGACTTCGACTCATGAATCGGTCTTCAAAAATACTTCATAACAAAAATTCAACCCGTGACTAGCCCTAATTATAAGATCTTTAACATAACCTATCTCGTGTTTTTCTTTCGTTCATTAATCTGATATTTTACATTATACAATGATAAATATGACATTTTAACTTTTCACGGCTAATGATTTGGACTCCCTGTTGACGTAAACAATGAAGTTACAAAAGGCGTAACAATACGAAAGGGCAATAACTAAACCAGCTTAAAGTAAATATTTGGCGTGTGATTATTACGCGACACCAGGTCACGGAAGTACTCAAATGATATTTCTTACTGTTTACATGTTCTTTCAAATACTGCTACGGCAATTAAAATAGTAATAATTAAAGCATTTTTTCACACATTTAAACGCATACAAAAGCTGTTTGAACACTCGGATGTGTAATTTACACCTGTCAGTAAAGTTGATCGGAAATCGTCTTCGCGGCCAGAAAAGGTGTGAAAATGTCTCGAGATCGAAGGTGTCAAAATAACCGAATATCTTCGACTTATTTGTGGTAAATTGTACTAGATTAATTCCATACGGACCACGAAAAAACTTAAACACATCGAAAAACTTGAAACATAAAATCTCGACTCATAGATATAGGTTTTTATAAGGAATATATAAGGGAAAAAATCGGGACTTTCATTTTACTTCGACACATCGAGAAAATCGACTTATCGAAGTTCGACTCATAGAAGTTCTACTGTAGTAATTATCACTTATGGCATTTCATCATTGAAACATAATTAAAAATCTGTAATTACGGTACTAGCTCATTGCAGTGTATCATTGAAACAAAACAAACTGCCATTTTCACTCATGGCAGTTTATCAGAGAATCAAAATGAAACAGTGTATTCACTCTTGACAGTTATCAGTTAATCAAAGAAATAATTATTCACTCATGGAAATTAATCAATGAAACAGATCAAACTACTTATTCACTCACTTATGAATATATATTTTCCCCCTATTTCATTTTCTTTTTTCTTCATTTACTTTTTTTTAATTCTTACCTAAAAAAAACCATGAAACCCTTAAAAGTATCTTATTGAAATTTGCTTTTTACAACATTAAATATGTAAAACTGAACTTTATTGATGTTGAAAGATTAAATTCCTCTTTTCAGCAAAACAATGTGAAATTTCCCTATCAAAGGGTCCCTGGGCTCAGTTCTTTATATACAAGTATAAGGTCATTATGACCCTACACTATATTTATTCATTAAAGTTTAAACAAAAATGAAACTAAAATGAAATACTATATTTACTAATGGCAATTTGTCATTGAAACAAAACAAACATGTCAATTAATCAATGAAACAAAAATGAAACTTTGTATTTACTCAAGGCAGTTTATCATTGAAATAAAATGAAATACTTATTTTACAGGTTGATATATTAAGTCAAATTTCTTACAAGACTGGGTATCTATTTCAATCAGCAGTTTTTTGCTATTTCTAGAAATAATTAAATGAAATATGATATCTTATTATTGACCTTTTGATATAATTTTGTGAAAATTTTAATTTGATTTTATGAAAAAAAACTTCTTTTTTTTCTACAAAACTGAATTTATGCAGTAAAAACTAAGCATTCATTTACTATAGAAAATCCCTGGAATTACTAGAATATACCCCTGGCTAATTACCTGTAAATAATTATAATATCTAAGCTCTGGTCATGAAAGGGTAAAATTACAAAATGCCCAATTAAAAAGTAAAATGACCAGAAAGAACAACAATATAAGAGGTCATTTCAGCCCTGACAGAAAATTCCTTGGGAAAATCCAGGCATGTAACACACAAATTTAGTTGTTTTTTTTTTTTAATGAATTATATAACAATAATTTATACTTTATTCAGAAATAAAACATTATACGTCCCTCATTTTGCATATCTAAATACATTATCACACAGAGAGTTGAAATATCTAAATTCCATTTATCAAACTTCATCACATAGCAAACAATGAAACCAATTATAAACAACAATGTGCTCTTTTCTGCAAAAATTTGAAAAAATATTTAATATTATATATGTCAAACTAAAAATGATCACAAATCATAATCAATATTTACAGAAAACATTGTTTTCTAGGGAGGACATGGATTTTTCACTAGCATAATAAATAGATTTTTATTAAGTGTATGTGAGTCCTGTGATCAACAGTATATTTCACTGAAAAGAGGGGCTATCTTGTTTGAAGACACGTTTTGGCCTGGAAGTAAAGCGTTAATCCTGTCCCATGGATACATGTATGCTACAAGGCGAGATAAATCTAGCTAAACCAAAGTAAATAGTTAAATATGTAATGTAATGTAGTGTAATGTAGTGCTCAGGCCAGAACATTATAAAGGTTGCTAAGCTGAGCTTCGTAGGCCGATTTAGTAGAAATGACTCTAGACTAGTCACTTCAGAGAGAAAGCTATGAGATACAAGGGAATCCGCGGGAACCAGTCCCTAGCTCTTATTGAAAAGACCCTTTGATTCTTTTACATGCCCAGTGTATAGCACTGATATATGCGAAGATTACCTGGGCTTCTTACCAGTACACATCCGGTTAGGTGGGAAACACTGACAGTGTCTCTGAAAAATCCCAAGGGTGTTACTCAGGATCGAACCTGGGACCTCGGGAGTGACATCCAGTGGTCTAACCAACTGAGCTAACTCTCAACCTCTATATATGCAGTCAAAAAAAGTATTATGCAATAGATCCTACAAATTCAGTTTTATCATTCTGCTTGACTACTTTGACATTCTTGTCGTTCATTCTAATACATGTATATAAAATCATATGTTTTAAACTCTTTTTTACTATTCTATATTAAGGTTTCAAAAAAACCCAGCCATTTATTGCTACAATTCTAATATGTTGAAATAAAGAAAAAAATGAAATAATTTATAATAAATATAAACTGAGGAAAGACCCTTTATTTATTTATCAGGAGGCAGCTTTCAAATAATGTACATTCTGGCATGTGCATTTGAATACTTTTGTCCTATTATTGTACCGGAAATAAATTTTAGTTTACATTCAAAACATCATGTGAAACTTGTTTGGGAAAATTACTTATTGTATATATACTTGACATAATATGATTAGATTTAATGATGTAAAGGTACCATGTATCAAGCATTTCTCCTTAAAACACTTAAAGAAAAAATAATTAGTGCCATTTCGTTTCAATGCATCTTGTAGTTGTTTCTTTTGACAGGCAAGAGAACAGTTCACAACCTCTTAAGAATAAGAGCATTAAAGTAGTTATTCTAAATTAATGTATAAACAATGCATTCTTTCGATCGAGAGAAAATTTATCATCATAAACTGATAGAATAGTGAATGAATGGGATAAAATTTTGTTCTTAAGAAAAAAGGAATAGGATTGTTTCAAGTCGTTGTTTTTTTTTTTCAAATTATTCTAAAGTTATATGGGCAAATATTTTGTACCAGCTTCAAGAAAGTTTTACAACAAATATTTACATATAAATATGCAGTTGTTCGGTAAAGTAACAGTTATTCTCCTCAGTGTATTTGCTTCGACGAGTTCAGCAAATGAATTTGATCGTCTAAAGTTAAGGGTAAAACATTTAGAAACTAGACTAAATACCGAGTTTACGTTTAGAGACGAGGATATTGCTGAAATTACAGGACGACTAGATGACATAGATAAAGTGTTAAATGCTACTATTGGAAAAGAACAGCCCATTCCTTCAGTTGCATCAAAAGCTGGCGACATTGATTTTGAAACAGTGGATACATTGAAAGAGGATTTCACTAGACTTAGGTCAGCCTTCACAGAAGAAAAAACTGAGATTGTAAGATTACGACGGGAAATTCCAAAGATTGAAAACAATTTGATATCCCTCAATAAAGATGTTAAAGATTATTGCGAAGTTGCTGTTAATAACACTGATCATTTATTAACCCGCTTTGAAAAGGTCCAAAATGTGCACAAAGACAAAATAACACCTGAAATTAAAGCTCTGGAAAGTATGGCTGAACAGGTACAACTAAACACTAAACAAATTGAAAACATTGAAACACTTGTTACTGTTTTATTAAAGCACAGTGGTTACTCATTCTGGAATTCTCCCTGTAGTTTGTTAAGAAAAATTAATCAGAATGAAAATAAAATTTACAATCATCCAAAAGGTTTTGAAATTTATTGTGACCAAACTACAGACGGTGGGGGCTGGGTAGTATTTCAAAGTTCGGGGATCCTCTATCGTATTGGTATAAGTAATTTGAATGTTTATGTTTTTACCTGTCACATAGTATTGATCTTATAAATACATGTTTTATAGAAATGTAATAAGATTGGTAATACAAGATTATCTGAGTTTTTGTGTGATCGACATGATTGTATATACAAGCAACATGTAGACTATCTAGTATACAGTACAGTGTTGTATTTTTTGTATAACCTGATTGATAATTGAAACCGATGTTACTATTGTTACTATACATGATGATTGATAAGTATGTATATGTGAAAGTATTTAAATGTATATGTTTTTACTTATCAAATAGTATAAATTGGGAGTTTAAATCGTATAAGATTGTTATGTATAATCGTCAAAGTTAAACATGTAAATTTTATTCATTATGTAGAAGTGAGTTGTGTAAGTAGCGTGAATGAATGTGAAAGCATTGATACCTATCAACTATTCATAAATATTGATTATGCTCATCTTTTTTGAAAAATCCTTTACTTTTTTTGTACCTATTAATTTCGACTTTTTTATTTTTGTCCACTTAATGACAAGTGAAATTAGTATCAATATTTTATGGTATGGTTTAAAAACGCATTTTGGAAGATATTCATTTCTACAATTTCAATGGAAACGGTAATTTCGTCATTAAATGTTAGAGGATTAGGAAATAAACAAAAAAGACAACAACTTTTTGAATGGTTAGACTCTCAACCATGTTCTATATATATGTTGCAAGAAACACATTCTAATAATTATTATTCCGAAATCTGGAAAAAAGAATGGAAAGGTGAATCATATTTTAGTGGAAATAAAACAAATAAGGAAGGAGTAGCAATTCTTATAAAAAAAGATAGTAACATCAAAATAGTAAATACAAATGAGTTAATCATTGGTAGATTAATATCAATTGACATAACTATAAACGAAAGAGAATTTACTTTATTAAATATATATGGTCCTAATGATGATAATATCAGTTTATTTGCAACATTAGAAACATTTCTTTTACAGAATAATGACAAAAGCATAATCGCCGGTGGCGATTTTAAATACAGTAATAGATACAAAAATAGATAAAAAAAATGGACGATATGATACTCATAAAAAATGTAGAGAAAATATAAAATCATTAATAGTCTCATGTAAATTAGTCGATATTTGGCGAATACACCATCCCGATAAAAGGCAATATACGTGGCGTTCAAATGGTAAACCATGCATATTCTGTCGACTAGACTACTTTCTTATATCAGAGAACCTCACTAATATAATTACAAAATCAATAATTACTCCGGGATATAAAACCGACCATTCATTAGTAAAACTTTTCATTGATAATAAAGTGATGGAAAAGGGACCAGGCTATTTTAAACTGAATAATTCAATATTGACAGATAAAGAATATCAGACGGTAGTGAAAAATACAATTAAAATGTTGGTAGAAATTAATAAAAACAGTAACCCTAACACATTATGGGAAATAATAAAAGGCGGAATACAAAATGAAACAATAAAGTATGCAAGCAATAAAAAGAAAAAAGAAAAAAAACGAAGAACATAATCTAATAAACGACATTCAAAAACTCGAAAACAAACTGTCAGTTCAAACAGATGATAGAGTCAATGAAGAGCTAAAATCAAAAAAGTTGGACTTAGAAACATTGTATGATAAAAAAATAAATGGTCAAATATTAAGGGCAAAAGCTATTCATATTGAACACAATGAAAAAAACAGTAAATACTTCGCAAATCTCGAGAAAAAACATGCTGAAAAGAAAATTTTACATAAACTTATTAAAGAAACAAAAGAAATAACTGACAGAGAAGAAATTCTTTGTGAAGAAAGACTATTCTATGAAGATTTGTACAAAATAAAATATTCTGAAGCTCCAGAAATAGATTTTTTAAATATATATATAAAAACTTTAACTGAAGTTGAAAAAGACAGTTGTGAAGGAATTTTAAATGCACATGAAATAAATATAGCTTTAAAAGAAATGCAAAACGATAAAAGCCCAGGCTCTGATGGCTTGACAGTAGAGTTTTATAAAATGTTTTGGGACGACTTAAAAGAATATTTCATAAAATCAATTAATCATTCTTTTGTAATAGGTAACTTAACTACACTTCAAAGGCAAGGAATTATATCACTTATACCAAAACCAGACAAGGATCTCACAAATTTATCCAACTGGAGACCAATAAGTTTATTAAATGTTGACTATAAAATTGCCACAAAAACAATTTCTAACCGATTAAAAAAATTTTTACCTTCGATCATAAGTTTTAATCAATCTGGATTTATGAAAAACAGATACATTGGGGAAAACGTTAGACTTATTTTTGAAGTTATTGAACTATTAAAAGAAAGAAATAAACCAGGTTTGTTATTTTTTGCTGATTTTGAAAAGGCATTTGATAGTCTTAGCCACAATTTTATTATATCTGCATTGAGAAAATTTAATTTTGGAAATGATTTAATTCAGTGGGTGAAACTCTTTTACACGAATATTACTAGTATAATAGTCAATAACGGCCATTTTTCAGAAACTTTTAATATAGAGAGAGGTGTGAGACAAGGATGTCCATTATCATCGTCCTTATTTATTATTTGTCTTGAAATATTGTCAAATTACATAGAAAATGATTGCGATATCAAGGGAATATATATTGAAGGAAAAGAAATTAAACAAACTTTTTTTGCTGATGATGCATCTTTTATAAATGATGGTACACAAATGTCTTTTGAACGACTCGTCTATGTCTTAAAAAATTTAGTCTTATATCAGGTCTTAATCTGAATACTAGAAAATCAACAATATTAAGAATTGGATCACTTCGTAATACAAATACAATTTATTGTAAAAAATACAATTTTAAATGGTCATCAGAATCAGCAAAAACATTAGGAGTTACTTTTTCAACAGATAACACAAATATATTAAAAACTAATCTTGAACCAAAACTTGAGGATTTCTACAACTGCTTGAAAACAATGGCAACATAGAAAATTAACTTTGATGGGTAAGGTAACTGTTATCAAGACATTTGCACTACCAAAAATAATATATCCTTTTGCGGTGTTAGAAAACCCGCCAGAATCAAAAATCAAGGAAATTGAAAATGCAATATTTCATTTCATTTGGGAAGGAAAACCAGACAAAATTAAACGAAATATTATAAAGCAAAATTTTGAGAATGGGGGACTTAAACTTACAGACATATCATATTTTTTAAAATCGTTAAAAGCAAGTTGGATCAAAAGATACTTAGATAAGAAAATCATAGCTTATGGAAATTATTTGTTAAGAATAAATTATTAAAGTATGGAAATGAACTTATTTTTGAATGTAACATTTCAAAACAAGATGCTGATAATCTATTTCCACACAAAAGTTTTATAAATAATATGCTAAATGCATGGATTGAAATAAAAAGTACAGACTTAACAAAAAATATCTCTTATAAAGACATTATTTGGAATAACTCAGATATAAAAATAGATGGTAAACTTGTATTTTATGAAAACTGGTTTATTAAAAGAATTAAATTCGTACAACACTTATTTGATTACAGAACAGGAAAGTTTTATAATTTCGAAGAATTTAAATATTTGTATGACATCAATAATACAGATTTCTTAAAGTATTATATGCTTATTGGAAATATATCTGACACTCTTATCAACAAGTTAAAAAATGCTGAAATTAACACTGTTTTCTCGCAACCTTTTATACAAAATGTTATACAATCCAAATCTGTGAATAAACTTTTATATGATTTGCAAATGAAAAACGGAAAATGTCAAGGGAAAAAAAGTAATGAAACTAAATGGGAAGAAAATATACAAAAGCATATTGACTGGAAAAAGATATATCAACTGCCTTATAAGAGCACATTAGATGTCACATTAAGAAATTTCCAGTTTAAATTCCTCCATAGAATTATACCGACTTATACTTTTCTCTTCTGACACAAATTTGTGCGATTTTTGTCATAATAGCATTGAAAATATTGACCACCTCTTCTGGGAATGTACGAAAATACAAACTATTTTGTCAATGCTACACACATGGCTAAACTCAATTGGAATTATGTTTAATCTTTCGAAAGAAATATTATTCTTTGGAGAACTTAAAATTAATCTGCATAGTAACATGATTAATTTCATTCTCATTCTAATGAAATATTACATTTTTAAGACAAAATATCAAAAATAAACACCAAGATTTATTTGAAATATTTAGGAAAATTGTATACAGTAGAATACAAATAGAAGAACAAATTGCATTATCTAAAGATAAATTGGAAGCGCATAAGACAAAATGGAATATCCTCTGTAACATAAGAATAGTCGAGTAAATCGATAGTAAAACGATGCAAAAAACCAAATTTATAAAAAAAAAACTAATAAGATTTGTACTAATCATTATACAAAAAAGGGACAAAAAGATTTTTCAGTATGAGAGAGCGTGTGTGAGTGCCTGTGTATGTATGTGTATATGCGTGTGTGCGTGTGTGCATATGTGTATGTGTATTTGTGTATGTATCTGTGTGAGATTGTGTTGTGTGTATGTTTTACATTACTGTTAGAATTGAATAATTATTATAATGGAATATATTATGTTGAATACATGTAACAACAGTATGTTAACTGGAATGTTTTTTGTAATTCATATATGAAAGAACATAATAAATGAAAAAAAAAAAAGGATTTCAAAGAAGACTAAATGGTACAACAGATTTTTATCGAAACTGGGCTGATTATAAAAACGGCTTTGGTGACCTGAATGGTGAGTTCTGGATCGGCAATGAACATTTGAGTCTACTGACATCTGATGGCGGACATGAACTGAGAATAGATATGGAAGATTTTGAGGGAAACAGTGCATATGCCAAGTATAGTAAGTTCAAGGTATATCAAGAAGAAGACAATTACAAACTGGAGGTGAGTGGATACAGTGGAACTGCTGGAGATTCTCTTAAATATCATAATGGAATGATGTTCTCAACATATGATAGAGATCAGGATACATGGGCGCGCAATTGTGCGGAACGTTGGCATGGTGCATGGTGGTATAAGGATTGCCACCATTCCAATCTAAATGGACAGTATTATAACCAGCCTGGCAAACTAGATGGTACTGGAATTAACTGGCGGCATTGGAAGAATAATAACTACTGTTTGAAAAAAGTAGAAATGAAATTCCGTTAAGACGATAAACTGAGATATTATCACAGTTATAAAGTTTATAAAATAATATGTTTGTAGTATTTTGTTATGTAAACTTTAAAGAAATATTTCTTGCGATAGCTTATCAAGAAAAAAGACTGCACACATGCATAGTGGAATCACTGTCAGGTTGACTTATTCCATATATACGTTGTCAATTGCAAATGCTACCTGACATTATATAGTGCCTCATACGTACATGTATATGTATTGATTCCAATTCTTCAAACTTTGTGATAATCCCACAGAATGTTATGCTATCTATATGTGCTATCTTAAATTACTTTCAAAGTAATGATAAGGCAGGCAAAGTGTGACTATAGAATATTTTATATATATTTTTTTTATAATTTTTTTTTTTTTTTTTTTTTTTTGGAACCACGTTTAAGGCCCCTGTATACATGAAAACATGAAACATGAAAAGAATACAATACAAACAAGATAACTATAGCATTTAAATTGATACATAGGTAATTAATAATGGATATACGATGTATGATGTTTAAGTCAGGTTTTTTTGAAGATATAAGATATTTTATAAAGGTAAGAGGTTCATTTATATATATTGTATATAATTACACAAGAAAATGGGCAAAAAGTGTGAAAACAAGAGGGCCATGATGGCCCTGAGGTTGCTCACCTGTATATAGGCCCCCCCCCCAGCTCCACCCCCCCCCCCAAACGTTGCAGGGCCAATTTAACCCAAGGGCTTTTATTTGCACAAACTTGGTAGACACCCATAAGAAGATGTTTCATGCTAAACATCTAAGCTCTAGCTCATTGGGCTTTTTAAAAGAAGATTTTTTTTAAGTTGTTACTATACACATTTAGTTAAAAACAATGACACCCCTGGGGCCGGGCAAGTTTTGACCCCAGGGCTTTTATTTGAACAAACTTTGTAGACACTTACTAGAAGATGTTTCATGCTTAATATCTAAACTTTAGCTATTTGGGTTTTTTCAAAGAAGATTTTAAGTTTTTGCTATACACATATAAAGAAAATCAATGACCCCCGGGGCGGGGCCAATTTAGACCCCAAGTCTTTTATTTGAACAAACTTTGTAGACACTCACTAAAAGATGTTTCATGCTTAATATCTTAACTCTAGCTATTTGGGTTTTTTCAAAGAAGATTTTTTAAGTTTTTGCTATACACATATAAGGAAAATCAATGACCCCCAGGGCGGTGCCAATTTTGACCCCAGGGCTTTTATTTGAACAAACTTGGTAGACACCTATTAGAACATGTTTGATGCTAAATATCTTAGCCATAGCTCTTTGAGTTCTTTAAAAGAAGATTTTTTAAGTTTTACTATATGCATATAGGGAAAATCAATGACCCCCCGGGGCGGGACCAATTTTGACCCCAGGGCTTTTATTTGAACAAACTTGGTAGACACTTATTAGAACATGTTTCATGCTAAATATCTTAGCTCTAACTCTTTTGGTTCTTTAAAAGAAGATTTTTTAAGTTTTTACTATATGCATATAGGGAAAATCAATGACCCCCTGGGGCAAGGCCAATTTTGACCCCAGGGCTTTTATTTGAACAAACTTGGTAGACACCTATTAGAACATGTTTGATGCTCAATATCTTAGCCATAGCTCTTTGAGTTCTTTAAAAGAAGATTTTTTAAGTTTTTACTATATGCATATAGGGAAAATCAATGACCCCCGGGGCGGGGCCAATTTTGACCCCAGGGCTTTTATTTGAACAAACTTGGTAAACACCCATTAGAACATGTTTCATGCTAAATATCTTAGCTCTAGCTCTTTGGGTTCTTTAAAAGAAGATTTTTTAAGTTTTTACTATATGCATATAGGGAAAATCAATGACCCCCCGGGGCGGGGCCAATATTGACCCCAGGGGTTTTATTTGAACAAACTTGGTAGACACTCACTAGAAGATGTTTCATGCCAAATATCTAAGCTCTAGCTCTTATGGTTTTTTAAAAGAAGATTTTTAAAGTTTTTTCTTTCGGTTGCCATGGCAACCAGAGTTCTGCATGGAATTAAATTCTTTGAACAATTTTTAAAGGTGACCACCAAAGGAACATTCCTGTGAAGTTTGGATGAAATTGGCTTAGTGATTTATGAGGAGATGTCATTTAAAGTAAAAGTTTACGGACGGACCACGGACGGACGGACGCCGGACGCCGGACGAAAAGCGATCACAAAAGCTCACCCTGTCTCTTTGTGACAGATGAGCTAAAAAGAGTTGTATATAAAAGTTATATATACTCTATATTACTGCCATTGGAACTTCCAGCATCAGACATCTGTTTTGCTTTTAAAGTAGTCTGGAAATTTGTCATTGTATCATGGAATTGTCGTCTGTCACGAGCCTGTAAAATATACACGTTGAAATGTTGAAAGGTTTAGCTTAAAACAAATCTCCAACATTACACAGAAAATGTATGATGAACAAATACTTATAACATAAGTTAAAAGATGGTAAATTTCTTTCTTTTTATATCTTTTATATCACTTTTGAAGTGACCGACTTTCTATCTTTACTGGTGGAGGCAGACCTCAAGTGTCTCCTTGTGCTTTATTTCAGGTACAAATGTACATCTGAGTAGAACCACCGATGTTCCATAAGCTAGCTGGATGAAAGAATCCAAAGACACTAACTCAAACCTATAGTGGTGTGAGGCAAGTGGTTTGAAGTCAACGACCTTAACCAGTTAATCAGTCTGTGTTTAATTCAGAAATTTCTGTGCATATCCCTAAGCAGTGGTAACAAACATTTACCTTTCCTGTGTTTAATTCAGTAATTTCAGTGAGTATCTGTTTACGAGATTCTACATGGGAAATGCCTAACTCTGAGAGATCATCATCAGTCAATGTGAGGAAAGCCTCCATATCAACCTGAAACAAAACATATAAATATACAAGATTAGAGCAGAAATCTAACAGCATGCAGGAAGTTTCCATAAAAAAAACAGTTAACATATTTCATCATAATGCTTGATTTTTACTTAATACTTTGATCATTGGTTTAGTTTAGACATATTTGTTTAAGCTTGAATGCGAAACAAGTTCTTGCGACTTATATTAATCACTTTCGATTCCCCTTCCTGGAACACACCAGTACTGGTGTCATATGAAGAAACATGGTTGTGACCCAATTAGGGCTGAAACACATGATCCTTGGGTTGACAAGCACTAGGCCACCACTCCCCTTTGATCATTGGTATCCTATCACACAGACACATGATCTGGACAAAATCTTAGTGTTCTCAAATAGAACCACTTGTTCAATACTACTATACTCAGTAAATATTTGTAAAAGGAGCCTGGATAATGCAGAATTTCACTAGTTCAAAAATGACAATAATTCTGTCCAAAACCAGGTTTGACTTATAGGCCTTGGATAGTGATATCCTATTATGTTGTCAAATATATGTGTGAAGTTATTCCCTTCAGGGTTTTTTAATGGAGCTACCAATTTGCAAGCAAAAATTTAAGCAAAGTGTGACCCTTATGCCTTGTTGAGTACAAAGCTCTCCTTATTCATTAAATAGTGATTATTCGTTGATCATGTTGATGGTTATCGGGGCTTTGCGAATATTTCTTTTATCATGTTTTTTAATTTAAAAATATGTAGCTGATAAATTCTTTAACAAAATATTCAATCATCATATTGAGATGACTGCTTATAATGATTTTATAGCCTTGTCTACGAACTTTCCAAACAGCCCCCGTATATCTTTTTGTATTCATTTTTTTTTTTTTGGAATAAGTTATTTCAAGAGATTCCCTCTGAACAAAAATTATTTTCAAAGAAACAACAACATCAAAGCAGACTGAGGGTTGAAAATTTTATGCTTCTAATTTGGGAAAAAAACATGTTTTGGCATTAGAAATGCCAGCTTTTTATGTAAATAAGGGGAAAAAACGACCTGGATACAGGTAGAAAAGTTATTCAATACATTGTAAGATGTATGTGTAGTAAAATACACATAAAAGAAATACCATAAAATGAACACTTAAGTGAGTTTTGTTTCTGGTTCATCATAAATCTAATAAATTTATCAATAATACAGGAACTTGCAAGTATTTCCAAATAATGAGTTATTATATAAAAGTATTCCCTCCAAAATATATTTCAAGTTATCTATAGACCCTTTCATTTAAGACCGTATTCAAGTTGCCGCCCTTGGATGACGTCATTGGGGGATACGGCGGACAATGCCGATACGTTTAAGTACAATACTAGAGGGATATGAAGATCTTAATCCTTTCTCTTTTAAGAATTGGCAAATTAAAATTGCCAAAATTTTGTGTAACTGAATAAGGTATTTCATAAAAAGGATGGTGAAATGAATAAATATTTTTACTATATAATATGGTTAACGATTTGTTTTAATAGTAGACCAAATTCCTGGGTAACTGATCATGATTACCATTTTCGTTAGATTCTTAATAATGAAAATTTTACCAGGCAGTTAAATCGTACTAACTTGCTAATACCAGAGATAAAGATAATGTACCTATGTCTCTGCTAGTATACAATACCCAAAAGATATTTTGAGTTTCAAAAACAAAAGGATTCTGTAGTTTCGAAAAACGGCTGCGTAATAATTAATTGCAAGATACTGGTTTATTAAAAATCATTTGATTTAAGCATTACTAAGACAAAGAAAAGAAAACAATATAAATCTATGTAATTTCCAAAAAAAATGTAAAGGCATAAAAAGTAAAAATTCTTTTGAATCTACATGACTGTATACTATTTGTGTCGGCAAAGAATGCACTCTCAAAAAATCGTACATCACACCAATATATTTAAGCTGGTAAAGTAATATTTTCAACTTGATACTTTTTAATTCATACTCTGCTTATCAAATATTTTAAAAAATCACAAAAAAAACCAACAAAAACAAGTTGTGAAACACGTTCACAGAAATTCGTTATTAACTGAATTATAATTTTACGTATTTTTGACTGTGCCAGTTGGTAGGACTCTGGATCGAGTATCAAATCAGTAAGGCATGACCAATAAAGTCCCTAGGATGATCCATAACAAAATTCGGACCATAAATATTTTGACAACTAACAAAAGTGACGTAATCTGATGTAATGTTATAACTAAAATGCACCCTAGTGATTTATGATATCACAGCGAAGTGCCGCTTGTATAAACAACATATGTACCCTGTTAATTAATATGTTACAGCCCAGTGGCGATTATATTTCCACATCTATTTATCTATGAATAAGAACTCTTCACTGACTGTTATCGCTTAAATGAAAAGGTCTATTAAAATAAATTTGCTAACCTCTTGCTCTTCAAATATAGGGTGATATTTTTCTAAGGAAAGTTTCTTCAGTATACCAGATAACTCATCTGAAAAAGAATAACAAATTAAAATCATAACTTATAATATATAAATTTAGAACTGCTCAAGCCAGTGCTAGGGGGCGGTGAGGGATATTGCACTTTTCAATATCCCTCATGTACAGACTCAATCAAACTGAGTTGGTAATTTTCATGTAATTTTGTTGTGATTAATGCTTCCGAGATGACACTTCTTCCAGACTTTTTATACTTATTGTGTAATATTATTGCAATTACATTTATATTTAGTAAAGTACACAAGATGAATGTATAATATTATTTGTTGTTTTTACCTAAAAACTTTGAACATTGTCATAAAGAATCTAAAATCTAAACATCTTCCAGTTAAACAAATTGAAAAAAAAGTAGGTGTATGTGTTTTTTGTTGTTTTTTTTTTAAACTCAAGATTAAACAAGAGGGCCATGATGGCCCTAAGGTCGCTCACCTGTATATAGGCCCCTTAACCCCCGACCCCCCCAACGTTGCAGGGCCAATTTAACCCAAGGGCTTTTATTTGCACAAACTCGGTAGACACCCATAAGAAGATGTTTCATGCTAAACATCTAAGCTCTAGCTCATTGGGCTTTTTGAAAGAAGATTTTTTTAAAGTTTTTACTATATGCATATAGTTAAAAACAATGACACCCCTGGGGCCGGGCCAGTTTTAACCCCAGGGCTTTTATTTGAACAAACTTTGTAGACACTTACTAGAAGATGTTTCATGCTTAATATCTAAACTCTAGCTATTTGGGTTTTTTCAAAGAAGATTTTTAAGTTTTTGCTATACACATATAAAGAAAATCAATGACCCCCGGGGCGGGGCCAATTTTGACCCCAGGTCTTTTATTAGAACAAACTTGGTAGACACTCACTAAAAGATGTTTCATGCTTAATATCTTAACTCTAGCTATTTGGTTTTTTCAAAGAAGATTTTTTAAGTTTTTGCTATATACATATAAGGAAAATCAATGACCCCCGGGGCGGTGCCAATTTTGACCCCAGGGCTTTTATTTGAACAAACTTTGTAGACACCTATTAGAACATGTTTCATGCTAAATATCTTAGCCATAGCTCTTTGAGTTCTTTTAAAGAAGATTTTTTAAGTTTTTACTATATGCATATAGGGAAAATCAATGATCCCCCGGGGCGGGGCAAATTTTGACCCCAGGGCTTTTATTTGAACAACCTTAGTAGACACTTATTAGACCATGTTTCATGCTAAATATCTTAGCTTTAACTCTTTTGGTTCTTTAAAAGAAGATTTTTTAAGTTTTTACTATATGCATATAGGAAAAATCAATGACCCCCTGGGGTGGGGCCAATTTTGACCCCAGGGCTTTTACTTGAACAAACTTGGTAGACACCTATTAGAACATGTTTGATGCTCAATATCTTAGCCGTAGCTCTTTGAGTTCTTTAAAAGAAGATTTTTTAAGTTTTTACTATATGCATATAGGGAAAATCAATGACCCCCCGGAGCGGGGCCAATTTTGACCCCAGGGCTTTTATTTGAACAAACTTGGTAGACACCCATTAGAACATGTTTCATGCTAAATATCTTAGCTCTAGCTCTTTTCGTTCTTTAAAAGAAGATTTCTAAAGTTTTTATATAGGGAAAATCAATGATCCCCCGGGGCAGTGCCAATTTTGACCCCAGGGCTTTTATTTGAACAAACTTGGTCGACACTTATTAGAACATGTTTCATGCTAAAAATCTTAGCTCTAGCTCTTTTGGTTCTTTAAAAGAAGATTTTTTAAGTTTTTACTATATGCATATAGGGAAAATCAATGACCCCCCTGGGGCGGTGCCAATTTTGACCCCAGGGCTTTTATTTGAACAAACTTGGTAGACACCTATTAGAACATGTTTGATGCTAAATATCTTAGCCATAGCTCTTTGAGTTCTTTAAAAGAAGATATTTTAAGTTTTTACTATATGCATATAGGGAAAATCTATGACCCCCGGGGCGGGGGCCAATTTTGACCCCAGGGCTTTTATTTGAACAAACTTGGTAGACACCCATTAGAACATGTTTCATGCTAAATATCTTAGCTGTAGCTCTTTGGGTTCTTTAAAAGAAGATTTTTTAAGTTTTTACTATATGTATATAGGGAAAATCAATGACCCCCCCCCCCCGGCGGGGCCAATTTTGACCCCAGGGCTTTTATTTGAACAAACTTGGTAGACACTCACTAGAAGATGTTTCATGCCAAATATCTAAGCTCTAGCTCTTATGGTTTTTTAAAAGAAGATTTTTTAAGTTTTTACTATATGCATATAGGGAAAATCAATGACCCCCCGGGGCAGGGCCAATTTTGACCCAAAGGCTTTTATTTGAACAAACTTGGTCGACACTTATTAGAACATGTTTCATGCTAAATATCTTAGCTTTAACTCTTTTGGTTCTTTAAAAAAAAATTTTTTAAGTTTTTACTATATGCATATAGGGAAAATCAATGACCCCCCTGGGGCGGGGCCAATTTTGACCCCAGGGCTTTTATTTGAACAAACTTGGTAGACACCTATTAGAACATGTTTGATGCTAAATATCTTAGCCATAGCTCTTTGAGTTCTTTAAAAGAAGATTCTTAAGTTTTTACTATATGCATATAGGGAAAATCAATGACCCCCCCAGGGCGGGGCCAATTTTCACCCCAGGTCTTTTATTAGAACAAACTTGGTAGACACTCACTAAAAGATGTTTCATGCTTAATATCTTAACTCTAGCTATTTGGTTTTTTCAAAGAAGATTTTTAAGTTTTTGCTATACACATATAAAGAAAATCAATGACCCCCGGGGCGGGGCCAATTTTGACCCCAGGTCTTTTATTAGAACAAACTTGGTAGACACTCACTAAAAGATGTTTCATGCTTAATATCTTAACTCTAGCTATTTGGTTTTTTCAAAGAAGATTTTTTAAGTTTTTGCTATATACATATAAGGAAAATCAATGACCCCCGGGGCGGTGCCAATTTTGACCCCAGGGCTTTTATTTGAACAAACTTTGTAGACACCTATTAGAACATGTTTCATGCTAAATATCTTAGCCATAGCTCTTTGAGTTCTTTTAAAGAAGATTTTTTAAGTTTTTACTATATGCATATAGGGAAAATCAATGATCCCCCGGGGCGGGGCAAATTTTGACCCCAGGGCTTTTATTTGAACAACCTTAGTAGACACTTATTAGACCATGTTTCATGCTAAATATCTTAGCTTTAACTCTTTTGGTTCTTTAAAAGAAGATTTTTTAAGTTTTTACTATATGCATATAGGAAAAATCAATGACCCCCTGGGGTGGGGCCAATTTTGACCCCAGGGCTTTTACTTGAACAAACTTGGTAGACACCTATTAGAACATGTTTGATGCTCAATATCTTAGCCTTAGCTCTTTGAGTTCTTTAAAAGAAGATTTTTTAAGTTTTTACTATATGCATATAGGGAAAATCAATGAACCCCCGGAGCGGGGCCAATTTTGACCCCAGGGCTTTTATTTGAACAAACTTGGTAGACACCCATTAGAACATGTTTCATGCTAAATATCTTAGCTCTAGCTCTTTTCGTTCTTTAAAAGAAGATTTCTAAAGTTTTTACTATATGCATATAGGGAAAATCAATGATCCCCCGGGGCAGTGCCAATTTTGACCCCAGGGCTTTTATTTGAACAAACTTGGTCGACACTTATTAGAACATGTTTCATGCTAAAAATCTTAGCTCTAGCTCTTTTGGTTCTTTAAAAGAAGATTTTTTAAGTTTTTACTATATGCATATAGGGAAAATCAATGACCCCCCTGGGGCGGGGCCAATTTTGACCCCAGGGCTTTTATTTGAACAAACTTGGTAGACACCTATTAGTACATGTTTGATGCTAAATATCTTAGCCATAGCTCTTTGAGTTCTTTAAAAGAAGATATTTTAAGTTTTTACTATATGCATATAGGGAAAATCTATGACCCCCGGGGCGGGGGCCAATTTTGACCCCAGGGCTTTTATTTGAACAAACTTGGTAGACACCCATTAGAAAACATGTTTCATGCTAAATATCTTAGCTGTAGCTCTTTGGGTTCTTTAAAAGAAGATTTTTTAAGTTTTTACTATATGTATATAGGGAAAATCAATGACCCCCCCCCCGGCGGGGCCAATTTTGACCCCAGGGCTTTTATTTGAACAAACTTGGTAGACACTCACTAGAAGATGTTTCATGCCAAATATCTAAGCTCTAGCTCTTATGGTTTTTTAAAAGAAGATTTTTTAAGTTTTTACTATATGCATATAGGGGAAAATCAATGACCCCCCGGGGCAGGGCCAATTTTGACCCAAAGGCTTTTATTTGAACAAAACTTGGTCGACACTTATTAGAACATGTTTCATGCTAAATATCTTAGCTTTAAACTCTTTTGGTTCTTTAAAAAAAAATTTTTTTAAGTTTTTACTATATGCATATAGGGAAAATCAATGACCCCCCTGGGGCGGGGGCCAATTTTGACCCCAGGGCTTTTATTTGAACAAACTTGGTAGACACCTATTAGAACATGTTTGATGCTAAATATCTTAGCCCCATAGCTCTTTGAGTTCTTTAAAAGAAGATTCTTAAGTTTTTACTATAT
>NW_026862325.1:0-55000 GCF_026571515.1 Ruditapes philippinarum | reverse complement strand
TTTTATGAAATTGCATCTTTAATTCCAGAGTTATCTCCTCTTTAAGAATTTTGCTTTTTAAAATGTTATATTTTGGTAACAGGGATGTTTCAAATATTAACTTTAGAGTGTCCTTCAGTTCGTCTGTCTGTCTGTTCATAAAAACTTTTTCCTGTGATCACTTTTAAAGAACATTTCCAACAAATTTACTTAAAATAGAGAAAAATTTACACATTAGTGAATGGCCAATTGCCCTTCAGAATGCTGATGGGGTTCTATCCGGTAGGGGACTTATGGATTGCTTGCAATACTATGATAATTGCTTGTTTTTTATGCCCCCGCCATGTAATGGCCGGGGCATATAGTGTTACCCTGTTCCGTCATTCCGTCCTTCCATCCTTCCGTCATTCTGTCATTCCGTCATCATCAGTTTCCGTTCATTATCTTAAGAACGGTTGCACACATTCAACTCAAATTTGACATATGGATATGTCATGAGAAAATACAGGTCAAGTTCAAGTTCGAATTTGGTCGTGGTTCGATGATTTTTGGCAGAGTTATGCCCCTTTTACTTTGAAAATAATATGAAATTTTCAGTTTCCGTTCATTATCTCCCCAAAGGTACAACACATTCAACTCAAACTTGACATATGGATGTGTCAAAGGAATGTGCAGGTCAAGTTCAAATTTGGTCATGGTTCAATGATTATTGTCAGAGTTATGCCCCTTTCACTTTGAAAGTAATATGAAATTTTCATTTTCCGTTTATTATCTCCCCAATGGTGCAACACATTCAACTCAAATTTGACATATGGATATGTTTTTGGAATGCCCAGGTCAAGTTTGAGTTTGGTCATGGTTCAATGATTTTTGGCAGAGTAATGCCCCTTTTACTTTGAAAATAATATGAAATTTACAGTTTCTGTTCATTATCTACCAAACAGTGTTACATATTCAACTTAAATTTGACATATGGATATGTCAAACGAATGGGCAGGTCAAGTTGGAATTTATAAGCAGTTTAAGTTTGAATTTGGTTGTAGTTCAATGATTTAAGACAAACTTATCTTTCCTGAATGTTGGAAAAATTTTGAACTTTCAGCACTCTTACTTTTAGCCATTATTTTGGCTACAAATATGCAATATGCTATTTTTAAAAGGTTTAGACTGAATAATTTCAGTGCCTTGAACATTGTATGAAAATGGTTTGTGTTAACATTGAAAAGTTTTAAGGGCTTTGAACTTAAAATGAAAAAAATAATTAATGCACCATCTGAAATTTTGGCTGCATGCGGGGGCATCCGTGGCATGATGACACATTTCTAGTTTTTAGCTCACCTTGCACAAAGTGCAGGTGAGCTTTTAGGATGGCCAACCAAATGGCGTCCGTCGTCTGTCGTCCGTCCACATTTTAAATATTCTAAGGACATCTTCTATGATACCGCAAGGCCAATGTTAATGAAACTTGGCAGGAATACTCTTTGTATGAAGCTCTATCAAGATTGTTCAAAGAATTCCATTTCATGCAGAACTCTGGTTGCCATGGCAACCGAAAGAAAAATCTTTAAATATCTTCTTTTAAAGAACCGTAAGAGCTAGAGCTTAGATATTTGGCATGAAACATCTTATAATGAGTGTCTACCAAGTTTGTTCAAATAAAAGCCCTAGGGTCAAAATTGGGCCCGCCCCAGGGGGTCATTGATTTTCCCTATATGCATATAGTAAAAACTTAAAAATCTTCTTTTAAAGAACCCAAAGAGCTAGAGCTAAGATATTTGGCATGAAACATCTTCTAGTGAGTGTCTACCAAGTTTGTTCAAATAAAAGCCCTGAGGTCAAAATTGGCCCTGCCCCAGGGGGTCATAGATTTTCCCTATATGCATATAGTAAAAACTTAAAAAATCTTCTTTTAAAGAACCCAAAGAGCTAGAGCTAAGATATTTGACATGAAATATCTTCTAGTGAGTGTCTACCAAGTTTGTTCAAATAAAAGCCCTGGGGTCAAAATTGGCCCCACCCCGGGGGGTCATTGATTTTCCCTATATGCATATAGTAAAAACTTAAAAAATCTTCTTTTAAAGAACCGTAAGAGCTAGAGCTTAGATATTTGGCATGAAACATCTTCTAGTGAATGTCTACCAAGTTTGTTCAAATAAAAGCCCTGGGGTCAAAATTGGCCCTGTCCCAGGGGGTCATAGATTTTCCCTATATGCATATAGTAAAAACTTAAAAAATCTTCTTTTAATGAACCCAAAGAGCTAGAGCTAAGATATTTAGCATGAAACATCTTCTAATGAGTGTCTACCAAGTTTGTTCAAATAAAAGCCCTGGGGTCAAAATTGGCCCCGCCCCAGGGGGTCATTGATTTTCCCTATATGCATATAGTAAAAACTTAAAAATCTTCTTTTAAAGAACCCAAAGAGCTAGAGCTAAGATATTTAGCATGAAACATGTTCTAATGGGTGTCTACCAAGTATGTTCAAATAAAAGCCCTGGGGTCAAAAACTGGCCCTGCCCCGGGGTCATTGATTTTCCTTATATGTGTATAGCAAAAACTTAAAAATCTTCTTTGAAAAAACCCAAATAGCTTGAGTTTAGCTATTATACATGAAACATTTTTAAGTAAATATCTACAAAGTTTGTTCAAATAAAAGCCCGGGGGTCAAAACTGGCCCTGCCCCAGGGGTGTCATTGTTTTTAACTATATGTGTATAGTAAAAACTTAAAAATCTTCTTTTAAAAAAACCCAATGAGCTAGAACTTAGATGTTTAGCATGAAACATCTTCTTATGGGTGTCTACCAAGTCTGTTCAAATAAAAGCCCTTGGGTAAAAATTGACCCGGGGGGGGGGGGGGGGCTATATACAGGTGAGCGACCTCAGGGCCATCATGGCCAGCCATCATGGCCCTCTTGTTTTAAGAAAGATACCCATTCTTAGCCATATCTTACGTGCCATATCTTACGTGCCATATCTTACGTGCCATATCTTACGTATGGTAAATTGGATTGTTATAAAACATATTGTTATATGGAAATGATGCTCATCATATACTGTTTAAATCTCCCTGTGCATTTTCATGTTGCAGCCCATTGTAAAATATAGATAGGCATTATTAAAGGAAAATTTAAGCCAATCTCTATACTAATATACATAATATACGATGTACCAGTACATGATTTTCAACTTTTTTGGCATGGATGTGTTTTACAGTAAGAAAATAATGGACATTAAATAACATAACATAAATTGATTGGGCTTTATATCGTTAATATTATAATTACAAAATGTATTTAAAAAAATACATTTTTTTTCTATATATATACTACTTAGATGTTTGCGTGTAATAAATTGTATTGTAATAATGAACATTAAATAACGTAACAATACAATGGTTGAGATTTGCATCATACTAAGTAAAGATATAAAATGTATCAAATATATGTTCATATATTATACTTAAACATTTCCATCTAAAAAGTTTTACTGTATAGTGGAGGATATCATTTTAACAAATTTCTTTGTTTACAAGCTTCAGGTACAAATAATCATTTAAGATGCTAATTTTGATAATGAAATACCAGAATCTCAAGCAATCCCACGAAGTGATTAATAGACAACTCGAAGATTGTCATAGTTGTAAACAAATGTAGGAGCTAAGGAAGTGTCTGAACCAATTCCTGTAGCAAACACGTTTGTTATGCAACAGTGATAATTTGATGTTTTAATTTTATGTTCAAAATTTCAGGCAGTGGTGTTTGCATTCAAGAAGGTGAATGGGTACAGTCGGAAACGAGCATGGGAAAGATTCGATATAGGTAACGTTAAATACAATTGTTTACATTGTATAAAGCTATAATATCTCTGAAAATTTGGAATACTGGAAACAAAAATGAAAAACTCATCACTCTGTGCAGTCTGACCAGGCTGTTGTTTTACCAGCAAGCACTGAGAATAGTCGAGCATGCTGTTCCACTGACAGCTCTTTTGTATTTGACTGTTTGAAGAATAGTGTTACTTTCTTAATATCTTTGTATTGGCCTAGCACTTGGTTTAACATTTTGCTTGCAACTTTATATGTCATCAGCTATAAAAGGTATATTCACCTACAAGTTCACACATCATGTCTCTGAGATCAATTTTGTGTGTTTCTGTTCAGGGCTTGATGCTGGTAGATGTACTCAGGTGCCGGTTTGTGTCAGAAATAATGCACTTTAGAGGCACCTAAGTTTTCCCACCATCATTTAACAAGGAAAAAAAATTAAAATCCATTTGTCCCCTCTTCTCTCCCCCCATATATAAAAACAAAAGAAAAACTTACAAACAAACAAAAATCTCAAACAGTTAAAGCTCTTTGTAACATAAGGAATGCCTGTTTCAATTTTTCATGCATGGTAAAAAAAATCTTTCAAACAAATGAAAATATTCTTTTAAAACTTCACGTATGTTTTCTGTATTGAAATTATAGGTAATTATTCAAGATCCCTGTCTCCTAGTGTGTGAATTTTGAATGAAATACAGCCCCTTCATTAACTTAAAGAAATTCCCTGTTAAAGTTTGATTTGCAAGATTAATCTGAAGCTATGATAGGTTTTTAAATTAAATATATTTCTATTATAGAAGTATAATTCTTGTCAGGTGTAAAAGTATAATTTTCTTTTCAACAAAACATGTAAAAGATTAGAAATAAAATGTCCGCTGGCCTTTAACATCAGAAGTCTTTCATGTGCAGCCAGGTTACAGAATGTCGATGGTTCTACTCAGGTGGCCGCCTGACCACCTTAAATAATACACTAACAGGCACCTGAGGGCTAATTTGACCAAAACAAGCTAGAATCTCACCATATAACCTGTTATTCACAGTGCCTATGACTAGGGGTGTCAAGGTTAGAAAAAATGCTAACTGTTTAAACAGTGACGTAATAACTGTGTTAAACACTTAACTGACCGTATTAAAAAAATCCTTAGATTTTCAACATTAATGTTGTTTCTTTATGACAAGATATGCCATTTTGTTGTAATCAAAATAATTACAATACATATCCAAATATGGAGTACCTATTTTCCGCTAGGGTCGTACCGTATTCTGCCAGATCGGAAAAAATACATTATTGAGTACAACTAAAATACAAACAATTGTCATATGTTGTCATAAAATACTTAGGTCATATTTAGAATCAATTTAAAACTTTTCCGCCCCTTTTTCAAATATTAACCTTTTACTGGTTATTGAATTTTCTTATTTTAAAGGTATTGGTCGGTTTTCAGCTAAAGTGGGTTTTTAGCTGAAAATGGACCATAACCTTTAAAACAGATAAACATGACATCCCTCCCTATGAAGTAACCTTTAATGTACTGGATATCTTAAAAGAATCTATCCAGTTTACGTTGTTGTAACTACTGATTATCAATTTTAGGGATATCAAGATAAAAAATTAAAGTTGGCCAGTCTACAGTATAGAGCCTGGTCAGACTACATGGATGTGTAGGCTGGTCTGGCTCTATACTGGTGGCAAAGGTTAGTCACTTTCGGTTTCAGCAGGTTAAAAGAATTTACAGGAATGTTTTAATTATTCAAATTGATTTCAGGTGTAAGACGGACAAAAGAAGAGCTACAGATCATGCATAATGACTTAGTTAACTGATGTGGAGTCCATGTATGTCATTATGCATGATCTGTCAAGGACATACAATGATATACATATATCATGTGAGTGGATTTCAAAAAGAACGGAATTCATAGATTTTGTCTCTTGTTGCCATGGTAACCATATATTTAAATCTAAATTTTCACTGCACAATGACCTGTGAAACTGTATGATTGATTGTGATTTAAAAATACGTTTTTGATATTGTTAAATTGAAATGTGAGGTATAATTAATAATTTCAAGTTTTTGTTTATGGTCAATAATTTTCATTTCTGAGATTGAAACTTGATTATGTGGATACATGAGCCACACCCATTTTCATGTCAAAATGTCAATGTGAACACATTTATTCAAGTTTTCTATTTATTTAGAAAAGTTTAAGTTATTATCCAGTACTGAGAAAAGGGGAGCACACTAATCCTCTGACAGCTCTTGTTAAGTTCTGGTATGTTGGTAAACCAAACTGTAAAAGTTATATGACCAAGTTTATATTGTTGTGATCTTATATAACCCAGCTTGATAGGCAAAGGTTATATTGGTTATTATGTAAAGTTCTGGTATTTTGGTAGACCAAACTATAAAAATTATATGACCCAGTTTATATTGTTGTAAACTAACTTATATAACCCAACCTACTAGGCAAGGGTTATATAGCAAACAACCATTTAGTCATGACCATATAACCATATAAGCAGTAAAAAAATCTTGATGAAAAATTATAATATAGCACAATTTAAAATTTATTTATTCATTTACATTAGTCTTGTATATAGATAATATAAGTGTTATAGTTATCCAATGAAAACAGACATTACAAACATGCACTATTATAATTGTTAATACATGTATATTGTTTGAAGAGAATAACCCATGATGCAGTGGTCGTTTTATTTTTCTTCTGCAAGAGCTTGAAGCAAGTTTCCTGTATATTTTTGTTACAATACTAATTAAAATATTTGTAGAATATGTTGATAATTTATTTGATTATTTTGGATCTGAGATTTCCTTAATTACCGCCTGCTTGAGAATATTCATTAATGTTGATTAAATGCTTTAAATAATTTTTTGATTTCTGCTGAACTACTGAAGCTTTAAATTATTCTTAATCATTAATAGTGTTTTTTTTTTTTTGAGAAATTTATTAGCTTACTGGAGCACATAGCACTCAAACTTTTGATCTTATATTGTAGAATCATGCTAACAGTTATGTGCCCTTGAGGTAAAAGATTGATACAATACAGTTTTTGATTGTGTGAGTAAGGAAAGGCCATGCTTGCCTTTTTTAGCACATCTGAGATAGCTCAGGGTGAGCTTTTAGGATCGTTGAATGTCCGTCGTCCATCCACATCAGTTCGTTAACACTCAAGCAATCACATCTTTGCCTCAATCATTATCAAACTTTGTCAGGATGCTTGTCTAGTTAATGGCTTGGATAAGATTGAACATGGGTTCACTAGGTCAAACTAGGTCACAGCAGCTAAAAATAGAAAAACCTTGTTAACACTCAAGTGGTCACATTTTTGACTCAATTGTCATCAAACTTGGTGAGGATGCTTGTCTAGGTATTTACTAGGATGAGTTTGAACATGGGTCATCTCGGATAAAAAAACTAGGTCACAGGAGCTAAAAATAGAAAAATCTTGTTATAGCACTCTAGTGGATACTGTTTTAATTCAAATATCCTGGAAATTAGTCTGAAAGTTTTTTTTATGATTTCTAGGTTAACATTGAATATGGGTCATCTGGGGTCAAAAACTAGGTCACACTGCTCAAATATGAAAAATCCTTGTTAACACTCTAGTGGTCACATTTTTGACTCACCTGTCATGAAACCTGGTTAAAATGCTTGTCTAGGTAATTGTTCAGATGAGTTTGATGGGTCAGGTGAGCGATCTAGGGCCATCTTGGCCCTCTTGTTGTTCTTTATTTCCACTGATAAAGAGGTAATAATTTAATTATTCAGATGTCAAAAGTTACTGGTATGTAAAATGCATTCTTTCATTCATGATATGATGAAACCTTTATTTGTGCCTAGATTATTATTACAACTTTACATCGTTAAATATCTCATATTTTGAATAGTTGGTTATGATCAGATGTGCAATGGATATACTGAATATACCTAGAGATAATTTTTAGCAAATAATTTGCAAATTGTAATAAAAAATCAAAGTAGATAAATGAAAGTCAATTGTATATTTATATGAATGTGTATATAAAAGTGACAGTGATAAATGGATGACTGGTGCATTTTTCAACTTTGACATTCCATATTTTGATATTATATAAATATGCAAACAAATCAGTTTTTCACCTGTATATTCATCAAAATAGTTTCTTTTAGATATTTATATCTAATTTGGCAGCTTAAATAAAATGTCATCTTTTACTAGTTAAATATCATCTTTTACTAGATGACCCCTATTGATTTTTGAGGTCAAGGTGACTGTAGCCTTGACTGCTAAAAGCTTGTTCAACCAATAAAAAGCGAAGCTATTATGAGGGTTGTTCATTACTAGAAGATCCCTATTGATTTTAGAGGTCAAAGGTCAAGGTCAAAGTTATACTGACTGTAAATTCTTTGTCTTATCAATAACTTGAGAAGTAATAAACATAAGTTTATATAATAAACATGAAATTTTATAGAGACATTGCCATGGCCTGTAGGCGACACCGTTTGATTTTGAGTTCAACAGGTCAAGGTCACAGTGTGACCTCGTAGAGTTTTTGAACTTATTTGCTGTAATACCATTATTATATATATTAAGTATTGATAAAATGCTTGACTTTCCTAAGACAGCATAATTATGTAATTGTGCCTCTGCTACAGCAAATGAATTAGGGATACACTTTACTTTAATTGGAATCAATGTATTTGAAAATATGTGTGAAATAAATGCGTTATGTTAGATTATGACTTAAATTGTAACAATTTTTTTCTAATAAAAATTCTCAAAACATTACGTATGTTTGTGCTATGATGCCCTTTGGATTGATAGATCCAAAAATATAGTCAATTTTATGCCCCCCCCCCCCCCTTGGAAGAAAATGGGGAATATTGTTTTGCTAATGTTTTTTGGTCCACTACCAAGTTTGTTTAAATCATGGCACAATAAAATTCCTCCGCCCATAGGGCCACTTGGTTTGGCAAAGTCGTAGAGGAAAATTTTTTAAATCATTTTTTAAAGTGAAACCCCAGAACTTTTGAGTGTACTGTAAAGTATTGTCTAATGGACCTCTATTGATCGTGTTCAAATTAAGACAGTGGGGGTAAAACTGGCTTGTTTCGGGTCATTTGATCTTAAAAAAATTCATACAGAATGCTCCTTTATAAAAATCGTTTTGTTTATAACTGCAAGCTCTAGAGCTAAGATATTTTGTGTAGCATTGCATGGTAGACCACTAACCAAGTGTGTACAAAATCTACCTCCTGTGTCGAAAATGCCCCGTCACGTCCTGGACTTGATCTTACATAGACTCATATAGGTAAACCTTTAAAAGTCCTGTAATGTAAATATGCACAGTTATGTAGTGTTTGACAAAGTCTAATTAAGTTACACTAGAAAAAAAACACATTTAAATTTTCTTTTATAAACTTGAACCCTTAGAACTGAGCACTGGTGTTGGTAGTTTTCACTGTAAGCCACAGTACAGTTCAGCCAACGCATCGTTCTTAGGCAGGCTGACAAGCAGTTTACCAGTTCTAATTGGCTTCATTGTTGCAAGGAACTGATAACTTCTGTACACACCAGAACAGAGGTACAGTGCGAATGACTGTTGAAAGGATTTCATGACCAGTCACAACGAAAGTGACCTGCATCTTCCGGGAATCGAACTCGCATCGCCCGATTCACAGTTTTAAGCTAACCGGACGCTACAACTTGGATAAATAGCATAACTTACACAGTTACCAAATTTTTAGCATATACAGCATGTCTGAAAGGTGAATTCTGCATTTTGTCTGATAACAAATTTTATTTGGCCAAAGATTTAATCTTTTTACCTTCCTGTACGAAATTTTGGCACGGATTCTGGGCGGAATTGGCACGGAATTGGCACGGAATCAAGTGATTTTGGGGGCGGACCAGGGGACGGAAACGCAAAATCCGTGACCCATTCTGTCCTCACAAAGAAAAAATATTTTGTTCACTTTTTCTGGGCGGAAAAAACTAGAAAATTCCCCGGCTGGAATTTTATTTTGAGGCAGAAAATTTAATATCTTAAAAACATTTCATCTTGGACAGAATTTTCAAACCTTTGAAATTTTTTTTGGTAAAGGAAAGTCCTTCAACTACGGGCGGAATTTCTATACTTAAACATTTTTTTCTTGAAACAGAAATTTCACATATAAGCATGTCCAAATCCATAATTTGTAACTCCTGTTTTTTGCACTTGCAAGACATTGAAATTTTACCTACTGTTAACTTAATTTTTTTTTGCTGAACCAATAATTTTCAGGTGTAATTTTTAAGGAATTGATATATTATTTTTTTAGACATTAAAATAGGCCTTCCCTTTTAGTATAAAAAATGTGGCAATTAATAATATATTGTCAGACTAATTTATATTTTTTGGTAAACTGAAAAACAAACTGTAATAAATCTTAAAGTGTAGAAAATTTGAAAACATTCACCTCCAAAATGCTTAACTTTTTTATAATATAAAGATTTTTTCATAACAGCTTGTATTATAATACATTTACTGTATTATGAATTTTAAATATGATTTTAGGACATCATCTAAAAGCAACATTAAAAAATAAGAATGCTTTTTAAATTTGAATATACTAAATAGAATATAGGGCAGTCACATAGGGACAAGATTATGTGTGCTTGCCATTTTAAATTTTCTAAAGAAATTCATGATTTTGTTATAAAAAAATATAAACAAAACAAAACAGTCGCATGAAATAATCTCATATATAATGCCTTTTAAAATCTATTTAAAATTGATCAACCAATATGCCCAATAAAATTGCTTTTATTAACCGTAGGTAAATAAATACTACAATGTATATTCTCACTGAGATTATATCAACCCAGATTTTTTACACTACACAGATATCAAGAGCTCTGATAAAACTCTACTGACGCAGCAGTTTCCCCATCATCTACACTGACTGGTCATTCCAACAGATCAGGCTGTTCCATGTAATTATTTTGGGGAGAGATAACATTATAAATTGCATATGTAGAATTTGTCTAGGGCATATTGCAAATTTTTTTTGTACAAAAATTTGTAATTGTTTTTTTAAAATTTAAAATATATATCTATTTGTTATTTGATTTTTTTTTTTTACATTCAATGAAATGAAATTAAGATGATGAGTAAAAATTAACCCTGTTTTAACATAATGATGGACCAGTCCCATTATACAGTAAACTGTTTGTGAATTTTGAATTCAAGATATCTGGGTCAGCAAAAAGAGTGGAGGATGTACTTGATATTTTAACAATTTTGGAGTAAAGTTTTGTTTAAGATCTCAAAGTGTTATAAGTAATTGGTATGATAACATGGGACAAGAAGAATGTTATAACAAATAATCAGGTAATTATTAACTTTTAGTTACATTAATTTTATATGACGACTATCAATACTAAGAAGCCAACTAAAAATTTGTAACAAGAGGTCATTGTTGTTTTAGTATTTTTCAAACTTCATACATTTGGTTTTTTTTTCTGATAATTGTTTTAAATCTTTAATACATGTATAATTTGCAAGTTAAAAATTATTCAATGATTTTTTTGTTAATATAATGGTTGTGTAAATCTATATTGTATAAATAGCATGTAAGTATATCTTTTTGCATTTCCTGGAAATTTAACAAATTAAATAAATTTGATTAAAAAGGACTAAATGGTACAATCAGTAGTTTTGTACAGTTGAACAGGGTCATCATAATCATTTATTATTTTACATGTTTGTGTTGTATTTCCTATGGAACAATCTAAAATTACATTTTACACTCATAATTTGCAGGCTGCTTCAGGGACTTAAGTGCTGAATGTGACAGGTGTTTAATAATGATGTGCAGTATTAATCCTGAAAAGGTATATTTTTTAAAATCTCTATACTTAACTATTCAACATCTTTCCTTGAAAAAAATACATAACCAGTATTAAATAGTGTCACACATAAAGCAGTCAGTTAATTCTTATACAGGGCAATTCTTAAACACTTGTACACTTGAATAACTGATTCTGTGTTGCTTTTACTATTTTTGAATATGCTTTATAAGCATAGTTAATATTTAATACTGTTGAAACATAAATTTGATATTATTAAAAATATAAAATATAACTGCATAATTATGCAATAAAACATAATTGAGCCATGTCATGACAAAACAAACATAATGGGTTTGCGGCCAGCATGGATCCAGACCAGCCTGCGCCTCAGCGCAGTCTGATCAGGATCCATGCTGTTCGCTATCAGTTTCTCTACTTGTAATAGGGATTGTAAGCGAACAGCATGGATCCTGATGAGACCGCGCAGATGCGCAGGCTGGTCTGGATCCATGCTGGTCGCAAACCCATTATGTTGGTTTTGTCATGACATGGCTCAATTCATTACAAAATATTTGTTTAATTAATTATGAATTTTATTATTAAAGGTGAGCACAACCACAAGAAGTTCTAGGAAACACAGGCAGTGACTTAAAACAGACATGGATTAAAGAAATAGTAATTTAAATAATAAGAAACATTTGAAACAAAATTTATGATTGAAACACTTCCAGCAAAATAATTGCAAAAAAAACAAAACAAAGTGTTTGGATTCTAAGATTCCAAAACCTGCAGCTAGAAAAAAAGCTGTTTGTGTTATAGTGAATGTAGGGTATTCTATTCTGTATTTGGACTAAAGGATATGATATTTTTTTTTATTAAATTTTGTGAAAGAAAATTTAATGTGATATATTATTGATAATTTTTATCCCAAAATATGTGATCATGTTAAAACTCATAAATTCCGCCCCCCTGAATTCTGTCACAGAATTCCGCCCAGAATCTTGTTTGACAATTCCGCTCCGAAAATTCCGCCCCAAGGTTCCGCCCCCAAGATTCCGCTTCAAAAATTCCGCCCCAAGATTCCGCTTCAAAATTCCGCCCAACTCATTTGCATATTTCGTCCCAATTCCGCCCAGAATCCGTTCCATTTCCGCCTGGAATCCGGCCGGAATCCGTGCCAAAAGCAAATGGTTTAACACTTGTATAGTCGGGGGAGAATTTAAATTTCTGGGCGGAATCTGCCTTTGAATTCCGCCCCATTTCCGTGCAGAAAATTTCGTACAGGTTGCACTGTGACGTTGTTCTCATTAAAACATATTTATAGCCTTTCTGCATTGTAATTGAAACAATGCCTATTTTCTCAGAAAACAAGCTTGAAATTCAAAACTTTTGAAGAAATTTTGTTCAGACAGCATTTGTTTTCAGAATAATCTTGTAAGACTTATTTCAGTCCAGATATACGAAATCCCCGTGAGCTACGTGAAGTTTAAATCATAATTTAAATTATTTATACATTGGACCCGTAAAAAACCCAACAACAACAACAGACAAAAATAAACAGGTAAAGAAGCTACATGTATAAGACTTGACATATTTTTCTTATATATGTCTGTTCTGTGGAAATTCATTACGTATTCCTTGACCTTTCACCATATTATTTCATGATAATTTTAATGGCGTCAGTGACTAGTCGAAATTTCGTATACCATATTATTCCATGATAATTTTAATGTCCGCTGTGACTAATCATATTAACACTCCAAATCTTATAAAAAGAAAGGAAACCAATCTAGATTAAACAGTTCAAAGAAAGCAAGCCTGAGACGTGCAAAGCTATGTCCATTGTTCTACCAACTAGTAATGGCGGGTTATGCCAGTCAGCGTATGAAGATGATGTCGTCTGCGTATTTGTTTCTCGTCTGGATGAAGCGAGGGATTTTGTGCATTTTCTACCGGAAGTATATGTGGGTGACGGATTAAAGTCGCAAAAGAGGCCGGGTGGAATTGGAGCAACATTTGTGACATCAGCAGACGACAGTTAGACTTACATCCGGGAATCAGAATAACGAAATTTGTGTATTTGTATTTCTGTATTTGTAAGTAAAGAACAACACATTTCTACTACAAGATCATAATGATTTATTTAAAAACAAAATTGTTAAAATATATGAGGACAAAATGACTGCTAATTCCTTTTTATTGAACTACAGAGGAACAAATAATTTAACGATGAGGAAATTCTATTTTTGGCGCATTTACGCATGCTGGATGATGGCGTTTCGCTGCAAAAGATAAAGACAATAAACAATTGAACAATGTTGAAACTGAAGAAGATTCTTTATAAAAATATGGTTTATATTTGTCACATAGATATTATAGTAGAAAAATGTACAAGTTAATAGTTATTTCAAAATTCAGGATTTGATAAATTGAATCCAAAAGGTCTTAGACTACTTTGGTAAGATAAATTAATTATGATTATATCAACAAACATTCTCTCAGATTTCTTTGTCACATATCAGTCATGTATAGTATTTTATTTGTGTGTGTGTGTTTTAAAGATATACTATGTAAGAAAATATTGATAATTGCAAAGTCTCTGTAAATATAAAATAAACATGTTTTGACTTCACGAAGCACTATATAGGTGGATTCAATACTAAATCTATTGAACTCGTTGATTAAAACAATATTATGCTCACCAGTGGCTCGCATAATCTGATTTAATTCAACTCGTTCAATAAATTTAGTATTTAACCTACACTCATGCAATATCCCCTATATAGTGTCATTAAAAATGGCAGAATTTCTAAAAAAGGATCCAACTTTTTTTCCTGTAATAGGGAAAGCAGCTTCCCATACATAGTTTATTCATTCTTTTATTCAAATTAGACATACATGTATTCAGTTAGAATTTTATGAATGTTTTTACGTCATTTCCTTTATGTATTGATATCTGAATTTGTGTTGGTTTTGATCTTTTTGTCCTATGAATGTTTTTAAGCATTGTAAAAGTTTGACAATATTGGTGATACTGACCCGAGATATCTTTATTGACGAATTTTATGCAAATTTTATGCGCGCCGCGCAAAGATTATATAAAACAATTTAAAATCAGACTCGCGCTGCCATGATGATTCGGCATGGACCGGTATATTCCGAAGACAATTGCTCCGTTGATTAACATAATTTATTCAACCGGAAGTTAGTAATTTTACAAAAGAATTCAACAAACTGGCCAACATTGTCAAATAATACCTACTGTAGCTGTATTGTATTTGTATAAATAAAATAAATGTACTTGTTTAAAAAGGATTTAGTTTGTTTCTTATATATATACCTTTTGAAGAAAAAAAAACGCCTAAAATAGTAGGATGAACACTAAGGATTGTGGGAAGATACGATGTGAATGATCATTAAGTCAAATTTAAGTAAAGATTGCAGAAATTCATTGTCTAACCAATACGAAAGAGGTCCAAGCTTTAATTTTATGTCTGAGCCAGGACATATGCTTACCGCCATTTAAAGGGGCGTCCGTGGCCGAGTGGTTAAGGCCTTTGACTTCAAACAACTTGCCCCTCACCGCTGTGGGTTCGAATCCCGACAGGGACTTTGGATTCTTTCTTGTGAGGAAGCTATCCAGCTAGCTTACGGAACGTCGGTGGTTCTACTCAGGTGCCCGTTCGTGCCTGAAATAATGCACGGAAGGGCACCTGAGGTCTTCCTCCACCAGTAAAGCTGGAACGTCGCAATATGACCTATACTGTGTCGATGTGACGTAAAACCTAAAAACAAACAAACAATTACGCCATTTAACTGTGTCCAGGTTCCATAAACACACGATGGAATGCCGGAAACTCGTCCTCTTCTCGTATTGCATGGATAAGACGCAAAACCTACTTTTGAAAATAATTATGGTATCATAATGAAATTAAATAACATTGGACCTTATTCCATTTTTAGATTAATTCAATATTTAATCAATTGACATCGAAAAATTACGGTTAAATGTTTTGATTGTCTTAAATAGATACCAGGCAAACGTGTCTACGTTTTTGAGTTTGCAATCTTTTACTTTTTAAGACTTGATGGCAAATGAGACATTTTGTTTTAAAATTCACATGGAAATTGAATCGAACCAAGTTTAGAGGAAGGAAGTGTTAAAATGCTTTAAAACAAATGCAGAGAAAGATGAAGTCACTGTCTGACCCCGATTGTCTGAGTAATGTCCGACATATGTTGCCTTGCGCCTGCAGTCCTACGTCAACAGTTGTCTTCTGTTACTTACTTTTCTAATCTACTTCTGGTTTTCTGTATTACATCTCTTTGACCTATTGGCAATTTGACCATTGGTTTAAATATCCTTAAAACCGGGCATTTTTATGCAAAAGTACTGGCTGCACTGTGAGATGGATTGGTGTATCAATCTTGAAGGCAAATTGTGCCGGGATACCCGTCTTATATTTTACTGGTCCTTCGAGATATTTGATTTATATTTTGTCTCCAAAATGTGAAAAGCATCATTACCATAAGAGGAAATATATTGCTTTTTACACTGTATCAAAAGTATTTAGGTGTAAATATTTTTTGATCGCGGATCAATAGGAGAACAGAATATTTACGCAAAAGGTATGTGGTCCGAGACCATCTAGTCCCTTATTTACCTAGTTTTTGTTGCATTTTGCGATGTTTTTACTTTTTTCGCTGAAATGTTGCCATATACATGCGGCAGTGATAGCGACACTGACACGGCAAGTAAAACCAAACTGCGAGGACATGTTTGGAATGATTTAGTATATATGTTTAATATCAAAGTAAATATGAAAATCTAAAGGTATTAAAAGACAATGTTATAATTATAAGCAAGTAAAGCTAAAAATGACTGGACCTTTCAGTAAAGATGACACTACAATAAGCACACAATTTTTCGTCTCTATTTATTACTCATAATAATACAAAAATGTCCACAAAGTTCGATAAACGACACAGTTGACATACTGCTACTGCTGTGCTACTACTACTGCTGTGCTACTGCTGTGCTACTACTACTGCTGTGCTACTGCTACTGCTATGCTATTGCTACTGATGTGCTAATGCTACAGCTGTGCAAATGCTACTGCTGTGCTACTGCTACTCCTGTGCTTCTGTTTTGCTGCTGCCTGCTAAAACTACTGCTACCGTTGAGCTACTGCTTCTGCCAATTTCACATTATATATTTTTGCTACTGCGTCTGCTACTGCCAATTTCATGTTTTATAATTATGCCCCCCTTCGAAGAAGAGGGGCTATATTGTTTTGCTAATGTCAGTTTGTCGGTCCGTCGGTCTGTCCGTTGGTAGACCATATAGTTTCCGCTGATTTTATTGAAAGTTATTTATAACAGAGTCTTCATATTTCACATAGTGATTGGTCATAACTAGAAGATGACCCCTATTGATTTTGGAGTCAGTAAATTAAAGGTAAAGGTCACAGGGGCCTTTAATGTCAAAATGGTTTCCGCTGATTATCTTGCAAAATATTCATCACAAAGTATTCATATTTTACATATTAATTGGTCATAACAAGTAGATGACCCCTATTGATGTTGGGGTCACTAGGTCAAAGGTCAAGGTCAAAGGGGCCTTAAATGTCAAAATGGTTTCCGCTGATTATCTTGAAAAGTATTCATTACAAAGTCTATATTTCACAAATTGAATGGTCATAACTAGTAGATGACCCCTATTGATTTTGGGGTTACTAGGTCAAAGGTCAATGTCACAGGGGCCTTAATTGACAGAATGATTTCCGCTGATTTTCTTGCAAAGTATTCATCACAAAGTTTTCATATTCACAAATTGATTGTTCATAACTAATAGATGACACCTGTTTATTTTGGGGTTATAAGGTCAAAGGTCAAGGTCGCAGGGGCCTCAAATATCAGAATGGTTTCCGCTCATTATCTTGATTACAATTCATTGCAAAGTCTTCATATTTCACAAATTGATTGGTCATAACTAGAAGATGACCCCTCTTGATTTTGGGGTCACTAGGTCAAAGGTCAAGGTCACAGGGGCCTTAAATGTCAAAATGGTTTCCGCTGATTATCTTGCAAAGTATTCATCACAAAGTCTTCATATTCACAAATTAATTGTTCATAACTAGTAGATGACACCTGTTGATTTTGGGGTAATTAGGTCAAAGGTCAAGGTCGCAGGGGCCTCAAATATCAGAATGGTTTCCGCTCATTATCTTGATTACAATTCATTGCAAAGTCTTCATATTTCACAAATTGATTGGTCATAACTAGAAGATGACCCCTCTTGATTATGGGGTCACTAGGTCAAAGGTCAAGGTCACAGGGGCCTTAAATGTCAAAATGGTTTCCGCTGAATATCTTGCAAAGTATTCATCACAAAGTCTTCATTTCACATATTGATTGGTCATATCTAGTAGATGACCCCTATTGATTTTGGGTCACTAGGTCAAAGGTCAAGGTCACAGGGACCTTAAATGTCAGAATGGTTTCCACTGATTATCTTGAAAAGTATTCATCACAAAGTCTACATACTTCACGTATTGATTGGTCATAACTAGTAGATGACCCCTGTTGATTTTAGGTCACCAGGTCAAAGGTCAAGGTCACAAGCTCATCTTGAAAGATATTTATCAGAAAGTCTTCATATTTCACATAGTGATTGGTCATAACCAACAAATGATCTGTATTGCTTTTTTGGTCACTAGATTAAAGGACAATGTCACAGGTGCCTTAAATGTCAGAATGGTTTGTGCTTATTATCTTGAAAACTATCACAAAAGCCTTCATATTTTACATACTGATTGGTCATAACTAGAAAGTGACCCTTATTGATTTTGGGGTCACTAGGTCTAAGGTCAAGGTCACAGGGTTCTTAAATGTTAGTATGTTTTCCGCTCATTATCTTGAAAGCTATTTATCATAAAGTCTTCATATTACGTATATTGATTGGTCATAACAATTAGATGACCCCTTTTGATTTCTGGTCACTAGTTCAAAGGTCACAGGGGCCTTAAATGTCTCATTATCTTGAAAACTGTTTATAACAAAGTCTTCATTATTTTTCTTTTTTCCATAACTGAACACTTCCATGTACCCATTCATGGCAATTTTCAATAAAAAAATTACCAATAATGTGAGTCAAGGGCTAGAAAGGGGGGGGGTTGGCATATGTGTCGTTTGACATTTCTTGTTTTGCTACTGCTACTGCTGTGCTACTGCTAAAACTACTGCCACTGCTTTGCTACAGCTACTGCCAATTTCACGTTTTATAATTTTGCTACTGTTACTGCTGTGCTACTGCTAATTTAATTAAAGCTTCACTTTTCCTACTGCTTTTCTGCTACTGTCTACTTTCCATTCATCTGATAGCCTCGCCTTTTTCCAGTCAATGGAACCAACTGGCGTTATAGCAGCACATCAAAATCATCACTAGAATATATTAAATACACTCACAATAGAATAAAAAGTTATGCGTTAAATATCTTCCTCAGGTGAAAAACTTCTAATATGCCTTGAATCCATTATCGAAACATTACTTAACACATATGCTTGCCTATTCTCGTGAATAACAAGGTTCTACTTATGAGGCAAAATGTGCAAAAAGATATACTATGCTCATCTTTTCGTAAAATATCTTTATCTTAGAAATGTATTGAAATCCATGAAATGTTTAATTTGAATAAAATAATGATTTAACTATGTAAAGGAAGCTGCATTCCCTATTACGGGTCAAGTAAAGTTAGTCTATTCTTAAAAAAACTGCCAGTTTTTTTAAAGACACTATATAATGTTACGAAGTTCATTTCGTCCGAACATCATGACACTTTTTATAACCCCGGAAACCACGTTAATACTTGTTGACAGTTATCAACTTTATTCTGATTTATTAACATATGTATAATACTTAATGTTTACGCCAGTTTGCCCATTTGTAATCACTTATTTAATGCTACATAACTCATCAAACATGTGCCATGCCTTGTGTTTAATCCATTATTAGTTGGTACTGATTAGAATTCCAGATGGAGACGTAGAATATGTTCTGTATTTAATCGAGTTAAGATGGAGACAATGTGACGTCATCAAATAGATCACATGACCCATCTGGATACTCAGTGACGTCATTATATGAAGTCACGTTACTGTTTCAAGGGTCATGTGACCTTTTCCTATAAATACCCCAGATTTTCCCTTGAACTTTGTCAATTGTATTGTCCGCTTTGCAGACGCAACCTCTATGCACAATGTCTTATAGAAAATATCCATCTGGAGAGGTAGTACCCAGAATCATTTAATAAATATATTTCACTTATTAAAATAACTATAATGAACGTATAAATTCCAAGTATTTATAAACTTGTACAGAATATTTATCTATGTAACTAAGGTAAACAAACCCAACTGGAGTGGTTTCCGGATATGTACCCATTTTGACTACATGTATTATTTATATTACTGTTGACTGTGTATACATGAATGAATGATGTTGATGATGAATAAATGAGATGTTAAACTAACTACTGGCTTTCTCCTGATACAACATACCCTGACTATTAAATACCTATAGAAGTGAAGCTATAGTGATCTACCCGCTATATAGGCCTACATCCTGAGAAGTATAAATTGTTACCCGGGGACTAGCAGGCTCTCCCCGGTCCGGGAAACGTAACAACTGGTGTCAGAAGTACGGATAACAGTGACTGTAGATGTACAACCACAAACTGAGGAAAACTACCATCCAAGATGACTTTAAATAACTATCAACCCATATGTCTCCAGATTTCTCCAGATGTCTCCATCAGTATCCAGATACTCCATTCAAGTAGAACCTTTATGATGGATATTATGCCAATATAAAAAGAACAACAAGAGATGTCAAACCAATTTATTTCCATGAACATATGACACAATAAGGACATTACAATTGACCATCCAGCCAGGAATGTATGAGCTCCACAATCTTGACTGGATTATCTTCAGCTCTACGGGATGGATTGAGCTCCATCTATCCTTTAGACCTCAAGAGATGTGACTACCTACATCAAATATTGACCAATTCAACCATATCCGGAATCTACAGTACTGTTGACCCTCCTGCTATCGCCTGAAAAACAAAATATTTAACATTTTATGTATATATGTGAAATGTATGAATATGTGGATGTATCATTTTATATACATGAGAATATTTTTTTTTTATCAACTATGAATAGTTTTAGAATGCGTATTATGTGCGTGTGTGTCTAATAACAATTGTTATTTCTACTTTTCTTCATCAGACAGAAATTATGACTGATTCTAACACTGACCCTGTTGAAGTCATTGTTGACATAGATCATCACAATGAAGAAGACTCAGAACCAGATGTAGATGAATACCAAGATATAGAAAACTCAGATGAGAAAACCTTAGATGAACAAATCCCCAGTTACCCCCACCACAACTTAGAACAGAAAATAGAGGAAATGACTACAAAAATTACAGAGAGTCTAATGACCCTGTCCAATGACAATCAAGAAACACAAACAAGGCTATTAAGTCTTGAAGAAGATATTGAGAAGCTGAAAAAGAGTAAATACCCACAACAAACTAAGAGTGACCACACATCAAATTATACTAACCAAGAAACTTCTCCTGATCCAGAAATTGATTTTCCCCTCTTAAACCAGCAGAAGGACACAGCTTACACAGAAAATCACCTGAATATGAAGATAAAACCACCAAAATTTGATGGAAAAGAAGATTTATATGAATTTATTGATTCATTCAAGATTTGCTGTGAAATTAATCAGTGGAACTACAATGCAACCGGACTATACTTAGCAAGTTGTCTAAGTGGCAATGCAAGATCACTTTTGACTGAATTAAATGGTAAAGAAAAGAAGGACTATGATACTCTCTTCAAAAAGCTGACTGAAAGATATGGATGTCTAAATAAAGTAGAAGTCTTTAGAACACAATTAAGGACAAGAGTACGTAAAAATGGTGAAGAAATTTCAGAACTTGCCCGCAGTATTAAGAAGTTAAGCCATCAAGCTTATCCAGATGCCCCACCACAATGGACAGACACAATTGCAGTTGACTGTTTTATAGATGCAATGCAAACTACAGAGATGAGAATGAAATTAAGAGAAGCTAATGTAAAGACCTTATCTGAAGCTGAACAAACTGCCATACGCCTAGAAACTTTCCGTACAGCTGACCAACAAAGACATCAATCAATAACTGTAGCTGCTACTGGAAATGAAAAATCTGATACTAAACCTTTCCAAGACAATCAGGATAAACTGAAATCTATTTGTGACTCATTACAAAACTTAACCCAGCAGTTTCAAAGAATGACACAGAATCAAAAGCAGAACAACTTCCCCTCCTCTTTCCCAAGAAATGAACAACAAAGACAGCCAAATAATAGAGACCGGAGTAGAAGAAATCAATTTCAACATACTCCCGCTGATAATCAATTTAACAGAAACCCTACACCTTACAGTTATTCACACAACAGACAAACAACTAATGTTTCGGGAAACGAGAACCAGTCTTTCTGGAGGCCCACAGGAAGACAGAACAACAGAGGCCACAGACAATAAATGTAATTACAGATCAAGCAAGTCAAGAAGGATGTTTCTTATCTACTTTTATACAAAATCAACCTACAAAGATGTTAATAGATACAGGATCTAAAGTGACTATATTACAAAAGAAAATGATAGATAGTTGGCCAAAAGAAGACAAACCAAGAATCAAACCTGTAAATGCCCAATTACTCGGAATAACTGGCGACAAAGCACCTTTTCATGGAAAAACTATAGTTAACATTAAAATAGGAGAACAAAATTTTGATGTACCAGTATATGTAGCAGATATCCAACAAGAAGCAATCTTAGGAAGAGATTTTATAATGACGCAAAAATGTGAACTTCGATTAAGTGACCAGACTATGAACCTAAATGGAGAAATAATTCATTATTACAGCGTAACCAATCAAAATGTTCCTTGTTATATCACCATAACAGAAGACCTTGAAATACCCCCAGATACTGAGATCATCACATCAGGTCGATTATTATCAAGTTATTCAACAAATTGTATAGGTATTGTTGAGACCAATTCTACTTTCATAGAAAACCATGACATTTTAGTGGCAACAGCATTAGTTAGACCAGAAGAAGGTTGTATACCTTTAAGACTTGCAAACTTTACTCACATGCCAGAAATGATACGCAAAAATACTAAAGTAGCCATCTTAAACCCAGTTCAACTTCCAGAAGATATAGAAGTAAATACAGCCCAACAAGAAACTGACTTTAAATATCACCCTGACCAATTGCCTTCACACCTAACAGAGGTATTTAATAGATGTTCTAATGAAATGACCAAAGATCAGAAACAAAGTTTTAAGAAATTACTGACTGAATATCAAACAATCTTTTCGAAATCTGAAGATGACATTGGTAGAACAAACCTAGTAGAGTACACTATAGATACAGGAGAAAGTCCTCCTGTCCGAACTCCACCGTATAGATTACCTCCTGCAAAAAGGAAAGTTGCAGAAGAAGAGATACAGAAATTATTAAAACAAGACTTGATTGAACCAGCAAAGAGCCCATGGCTGTCACCTGTAATTATGGTACCTAAACCTGATAAATCAGTTCGAGTTTGTATTGATTTTCGAAAAGTCAATGCCAAAGTCAAATTTGACTCACATCCTTTACCTAGAATTGACCAATCTTTAGAGTCATTAGCAAACAAGAAATATTTTTCTAGCATGGACTGTAAGAAAGCCTATCATCAAGTTTCCTTAAATAAGAAAGATCGTCCAAAAACCTGTTTCAGCATAGGTGGTGAAACATACCAATGGAAAGTTATGCCCTTCGGCATGGCCACAAGCCCAGCTGTATTTGAACGACTTATGGAGCATGTACTACATGGACTTACTTATGAAATTTGCCTTGTATATCTTGATGACCTTTTATGCTTTTCCACCACTTTTGATGAACACATAGAACATCTTCGACAAATGTTTGAAAGACTTCGAGATGCTAACCTGAAACTGAGTCCAGACAAATGTTGCTTCTTCCAGAGATCAGTAAGTTTCCTTGGCCACAAAATCAGTGAAAATGGAATTGAGGCTTGTCCTGAAAAGATAAAAAGTGTATCTCAATGGCCTAGACCTGAAAATGTGAAACAAGTTAGACAGTTTATTGGACTATGCAGCTACTATCGCAAAATGGTACCTGATTTTGCCACCATTGCAAAACCACTACATCAATTAACCGAGATCAAACAACCTTTTATATGGGATGACCTCTGTGAAGCAGCATTTCAACAATTAAAGAAATTACTTACTTCCACACCTGTACTTGCTTACCCTATTCAGAATATACCCTATACCCTTGATTGTGATTGTTCAAATAAAGGACTTGGAAGTGTTCTCCAACAGACCCAAGATAATCAAGAGAGAGTTATTGGTTATTACTCTAGATGTCTCACTAAATCAGAAAGAAATTACTGTACTACCCGCAAAGAATTACTAGCAATTGTAGAATCAGTTAAACATTTCCATCATTTCATATATGGCAATCATTTTACCATTAGAACAGACCATGGATCACTTACTTGGTTATTAAACTTCAAGAACTGTGAAGGACAGTTAGCCAGATGGTTAGAAGTTCTAGGTAACTATGATTTCACCATTGAATATCGCCCAGGAAGAATACACAACAACTGTGACTCTCTAAGTAGACGTCCATGTTCCAATATATTATGTTCTCATTGTGAACGTGCTGAAACAAAATATGAAACAGAAGTAAAACAAGAGCTACCTGAATCAATACATGTAAATAATGTCCAAGTAAACCACACTTCAAATACCCAATTATTCTACACGAATATGGAAAGTATACGTATTGAACAAGACAATGATGAAGTACTTGGGAAAATTAAACAATGGAAAATAAATGACGTGAAACCTACTTGGCAAGAAATTTCTCGTGAAAACACCGTGTTAAAACATTACTGGTCAAACTATTATCTTATAACAGTGGAGAATGACATACTTTACCAGAAGATACAAACTGAACAAAACACCATACGAAAAGTAATTATTGTTCCAGAAAAATGTCAAAGACAAATATTCCAAGAAATGCATTGCACTGTTACCTCAGGTCACCTTGGGATTAAGAAAACTTTAGGGAAAATACAACAGAGATTTTATTGGTGCTTTCAAAGAAGAGATGTTGAAAATTGGTGCAAATCTTGTGACACCTGTGGTACTCGAAAACAACCAAACCGCAAAGCCAAAGGTGCAATGCAAATATATCAAGTAGGACAAGCCTTAGAAAGAATTGCTGTAGACATCCAAGGACCATATGTAACATCAAAGAAAGGAAATAAATATATACTTGTTATTGGCGATTATTTTACCAAATGGATTCAGGCAATACCATTAAAGTCAATGGAAGCAAGCTATGTAGCAAGGAAAATTGTTGACAAATTTATAAGTAACTTCGGTGTACCCCTAGAACTATTCAGTGACCGCGGGTCAAATTTTGAATCAAAAGTTTTTCAAGAAATGTGTTCAATTCTTGGAATACACAAGACCAGATCAACCGTTGGACGTCCAAACTCAGATGGAATGATTGAGCGCGCGAACCGTACATTAGAGAATATGATCTCCGCATATGTGGATAAAAACCAGAGAAATTGGGACGAAAACCTAAATCTTTTATCCATGGCCTACAACACAAGTGTTCATGAAAGCACTGGCTTTACACCAAGTCTAATGATGTTCGGGAGAGAAATGAATTTACCTATTGACCTAGCACTCGGGAAACCTGTAGACGAAATCACAAAGTCTACAACAGAATATGTCACACATCTTGAAAATAATTTAGAACGAATACATGAAATAGCTAGACGACATCTTAAACAGTCTGGAGTCAACATGAAAAACATCTATGATCGAGGAAAACATGTCATCTCCTACTTAATTGGTGATGCAGTGTGGTATTACAACCTTAGAAGACAAAGAAATCTCAGTCCAAAATTACAAAATCCATGGATAGGACCATACATTATCACACAGAAATATGGAGAAGTCCTTTATGAAATCAGACTAAAACCAACAACTAAAGCTTTAATTGTTCATCATGACAAGCTGAAACCTTACAAAGGTGAAAATAAACCTTCATGGTTTACTCCAACATCTTCAACACCTACATAAATGTATATTATGTAACATAATGTAAACGATGCTTTATCTTGTTGAAAATACATTTATATATATTTGATGTTTTGCTGTATTGTTGTTCAACCCTTACCTTACTGGAAAACCACTCCACTACCTTGATGTCCATACCATATATCCTTGGGGGAGGGAACTACAAAAACCCAGAACCTGAAATTATAAAAATTCAACATTGTGTCTTGATGAAATTTCCTGTTATTTCAACTATAAAATTTTGATTATGCTGTTTATTCTGAGATGAGATGTAAAATCATATACAAATAGTTAAAACCAAGGTATTTTCTACTTCCAGGAAATCAAATATGAATGCAGATTGTGCGATCGAGATTACCCAAGAAGAGCAAATATTATCCGACACATTCTAGAGCGCCATTTCGGAGCCTGTTTCATATGTTTAGGCTGTGGCAAGCAATTTAGTAGAGAGAACGCACCACATACTTGTAAAGATGCGAACAAAGTTAGATTCGAGGCCTACAACAAAATAACAAAATTGAAGGGAAGGGAAGCCGAAAATGCTGCTACAAAGTACAAATGTACAGAAATTGAAAAGGACTTCCGTATCAGGAAAACACACAAATGTAAATTCATACCAGAAAGAACCCCTCAACTAGAAGGCATAAAAAGTATAGTCCTAAAAAGAAAATTACAAAATGAAGAAACAAGACCATGGAAAATTCCAAAAATACAATCTCTACCTAAAACAACGTCTAATCAAACATCAACCTCTACTAAACTTTTTGACGACCTGAAATTATCGGATGATGAAATTGAACTTACTGACATTGAAGTGCAGCCAATTGAAATCATTGAACCTACAGAACAGAAAACAGATGAAAACAAACATGAGAAAACAAACAATAACACTGAAAATGAAAACAAACAAGTAAAACCAAAAGAAGATAAAAGTTACAATAAAGCAAACACTGACAAAAAGAGTGAAGAAAATAACACAAAGCAAACCAAAGAAAATGAACAAACAACATCAAACAGGAACATTATAACTGAAAACAAACACAAAGACATAGTGAACACAGACAATCATGAAACAGACAAAAAGAGTGAAGAAAGTAACACTAAAACAAACAAGAACAATGAAAAAGAAAACAAGGAAAAAGAAACAACCAAAGAAAAATGCTACAATAAAACAAAAATGGACAAAAACAGTGATCAAACAAATATAAACAAGAACCATAAACAAGGAAACAAAGAAGATAAACCAAACCATAAACTGACTGAGAAAAACCAAACAATGACAAATAAAACCAGTGAAAAGAAAACCTCACATGAAGTAAAGGGAAAGGAGTTAAACAAAAACAATGAACAAAATAAAGAAAAACAGACAGTTAGAAAATCAATTGAAGATAAATGTATGACAATAGACAAACACACAGAAAAACAGAAGGAAAAACAAATGGAACACAATGCAAAAACAACCAATATGAATACCCATAAACACAAACAAAAACAAGATGAAAAAGAAACAACAAAAACAAAGTCAAAGAAAACTGAAAATAACAAAGAAAACAACGAAAATGTACACCAGAGAAATAAACAAAAAGATAACTTCAGTATAATAAGAAAATCTAAACCACAAAAAGAACAAATTACAAATACAAATTTTGAAGGTGACATATTGAAAGAAGTTATAGACAACCAATTTAAAACAAGCGATACAAGAATAGTAATATCAGACTACCAAACAACACCAATACCCAGTGATTGCGAATCTGAAGAAGAAGACAGAGACGACCCATTCCAAATGGAAAGCAACTATGAAAAACTTCAACTGATTCAAAGACAACAAGAAGAATTCATTCAATTAAACATAGGCCGGACAATCTTTTACACATCAAAAATAACATTGTTAAATAGTCCGTACTCAATACTCCATCAGATGACTCAAGAAAATTCGCCCGTCAATATTCTAAGGGTGTAACGGTTTACCGGTATACCGATATATTGCAATATGAAAAAATAAATTTCGAACCGCGGTACGATTTTTGGAAAACCGGTATTTTATAAAAAATCATAATTTTCAATTAATTGCCTTCTAATTTTTATGGTGGCATATTTTTGCCACCAGATAACCATATAACTAAAAAGTTAATTATCAGGTTAACTAGTTAAGTAACTATAGTTAACCTCTTAATTAACTAGTAAATTATCAGGTTAACTAGTTACGTAACTAGTTAACCTCTTAATTAACTAGTTAGGTATTAGGTTAACTAGTTACGTAACTAGTTAACCTCTTAATTAACTAGTAAGTTATCAGGTTATCTGGTGGCAGAAATATGCACCATAAATTTTGTACAAATTTCACATAAAATCTTTAATTGGCAAATTTTTGTTGGCGCCAACGTAAGATAAAAGTATCCGACAATTAGTACACTTAAAAGTCAATAAGCGGCCGCAAACTTTACATAAGCGGCCCAGATGTGAAGCTCACACGCGACTAGTTTTGTTTATCAAATTGTGTGACACTACTTTCTATTTATTCCTTACATTTTTATTAAGTTTCTACTAAAAATATTTACATATAAGGCCATCCTTAAAAAAATGTTTGTTTGCAGTAACCCGACCCAGAATTTTCAAGGTGGGTAGGTAGGTAGATTTTTTTTTTTTTTTTTTTTTTTTTTTTTTTTTGAACTGTACTCCCAAATAAACATTGAATGTCAAAATGCTGGACAATATATGCCTTGATAATCTGGTAACAATTAATAAATTGATAACTGAATACTAATTTAATAAGACCTACATTTAATTTCTTCCATTAACCTTTAAAAGAACGAAAACAAAGTTCAAGGCATAATTTTCTGATTCAAAAAAAAAAATTTATCCAGACCATGAAAAAATTTTTTGAGTAGGGGCAAATTTTGTGAGTCGGTCGCGTTACTGCAAACGAACATTTTTTTAAGGATGGCCTAATAATAATATATAAATGTTACTCCATCTTTACATCAAAACATACACGACAATACGTATTGCAATATATTGCAATACGCTTCAGCAAAATGGCAATATATTGCAATACGGTTTTTGCTGTATTGTTACACCCCTACAATATTCAGAAGAACTGTATCTTTATAGACAGAGATCCATGCCACTTCCGTTTTATACTAAATTACTTACGAAATGAATGCCATATACCTACAACACTGTTCCCATCAAACCCAACAACAATACAAGAGATCCTATTAGACGCTCAATTCTACAACATCAAAGAACTCATCAAGGACTTGAAGAAGATATTAAATAAGAAGCAGTAAACAAAAAAATTGTAAACAAAAATATATGTAAAGAAAAGTCAAATCCAAATTTCACTCTTTATTACTAAGTAATACTTACCAATTCACTCTATGTTAACCTGTTATTTCTGGGGAGGGAAGAGAACCAGTCCAAACATTTGACCTTTCTGTAACTAAAATTAACATAACATTAACAATATACTTGTACATGTATATTACACTAAGACAAAGACATTTTTTTTCTATTCAAACTTAAATTATTATGTAAATTAATACAAAGAATTGTTTACTTAAAAATAGGCTAGGTATATTAAATTAATATATTTTATTGTACGAGAGATTTTCTCAAATTTTAATAATACGTTGAGCCACCGCTTATTATATTGGTGCACCTTAAATATTATATATTTTAGCTAACTTACAAATAGTTAAGCTGTGTTGGATAATGAATGTTTTGAGATATACTCTAGACTGTTAGCATAACTTTCATTCAAAGTATTCTCTGAGAGATAAGTGCAGCCGTTTGAAATTAAAAATATTTCAAATTTGGCATATTCACTCCTCTCAGCTAATCTAGTCCAATGATAGTTATGAATAAATGTAAAACGGCTCATTTTATATATGTGTCTATTACCTTGAGAAGGATGTACTCTTACTTTTAAAGAGCCATGTACAAGATTATTAATTATTGACATAGATTCATTTATATTATGACAGTATAAAGATAGTTTATGAGTCTTAAGTATAGTTAACGAATGAGTATTAATAATATAGAAGATTGTTAATGAATGTATTATTATGGCATGACTTGTATAGTTCTGTGGCGGTACCCAGCCATCGGATATCTACATTAATGTGGAATACTGATGGAGGAGAAAGACTCCTAGTGGTTCGACTCCACCTTCAAGTGCTGAGAGGTAGCGGTCCTCAGTAGCCTTTTAAATGTAGTATAACTACATTATATATTGCTCCGTATTCATAAGTTTAGCATGCTTAAACCATAATTTTATGTGAAATCATTGTTGAATATTCTACCATGTATACCTATGCCTAGAGGAACTCTTGTGGCCAGAGAGTATCTTCAACAAAAACAATCCCTGTCTCAAATGTTCTACCAAACATCCTACAAAATAAAAATGAAAATCTTTGTGTGAATAAGTGATTATTAAGAGTAAATGATTATCTTTAGTTAACTTTTACATGTGTAACAGTGTGTATAAATGAGTAAATGTTTAGCATGTATTATTTTATATAAATTGTTCTATGCATTGTTTATGATGAATGATTACAGTCTGATAAACTTTGAATTCATTGTGTTAGAATAATTCAGTAATTAGAAAATTTGATATTTAATTACTTAATGATTAAGATAGTATGCAGGTACTTACCAAAAGTACTGATTCATTAAGGATGCTCTACAAACCAATGTAATTACTGAAATTAAAACATGTGTTTAAGATTAATACATGAAAATTAATCTCACCCAAATTCAGTTATGTCAGTATGTTGTATAATTTAATTGTTTATTGATAAAATATTTACATGTGTGGCTATGCTATACAGGGTAAATAAAATATAACTTTCATACTATGTATGTAAAAAATTTCTTTACCTAGATAACTATGTACCTAAAGCATAAATTCATACTATGTATGCAATTACAATTTGTATTGAAACTAATGTTTATGTGTGTATTATTTAACTTAGGATAAATATCAAGGACAATCAGACTTACAGTCTATGTTCCCTATCATACACATGTTTTATTTGTTATTGTTGAATTGTTTATTATTGTTATACCATGATGTATAAATGTGAAAAGCTTATATGAGAAAAGTAATTTGAAAACGTTAATTAAATTTCGTACGAAGTGAACTTCACACATGATAAATTCCCATTACTTTCTGTATATAATTAATAACTTATACTTACCTTATATCTTTCGATTCAGGGTCTGAATCCTTTGCGGGATGGGGGTAATGTTACGAAGTTCATTTCGTCCGAACATCATGACACTTTTTATAACCCCGGAAACCACGTTAATATTTGTTGACAGTTATCAACTTTATTCTGATTTATTAACATATGTATAATACTTAATGTTTACGCCAGTTTGCAAATTTGTAATCACTTATTTAATGCTACATAACTCATCAAACATGTGCCATGCCTTGTGTTTAATCCATTATTAGTTGGTACTGATTAGAATTCCAGATGGAGACGTAGAATATGTTCTGTATTTAATCGAGTTAAGATGGAGACAATGTGACGTCATCAAATAGATCACATGACCCATCTGGATACTCAGTGACGTCATTATATGAAGTCACGTTACTGTTTCAAGGGTCATGTGACCTTTTCCTATAAATACCCCAGATTTTCCCTTGAACTTGGTCAATTGTATTGTCCGCTTTACAGACGCAACCTCTATACACAATGTCTTATAGAAAATATCCATCTGGAGAGGTAGTACCCAGAATCATTTAATAAATATATTTCACTTATTAAAATAACTATAATAAACGTATTATTACAAGTATTGATAAACTTGTACAGAATATTTATCTATGTAACTAAGGTAAACAAACCCAACTGGAGTGGTTTCCGGATATGTACCCATTTTGACTACATGTATTATTTATATTACTGTTGACTGTGTATACATGAATGAATGATGTTGATGATGAATAAATGAGATGTTAAACTAACTACTGGCTTTCTCCTGATACAACATACCCTGACTATTGAATATTGAATACCTATAGAAGTGAAGCTATAGTGATCTACCCGCTATATAGGCCTACATCCTGAGAAGTATAAATTGTTACCCGGGGACTAGCAGGCTCTCCCCGGTCCGGGAACGTAACAATATTCATATTGTGACTACCTATAGTGTTAAGAGTTCAAAACATAACATATCTACTTTAAATGAAGACGAAACATGTTTATTTTATAAATACAAATAGACTGTGTAGCAATAATTAACAATTTTAAAAATCAAATTTGAGCATAGTATATCTTTAAAGGGTTGAAGACTAAATACTGTAGAAGCTGTCCTAGCTGGCGTGAGTATTGAAGACTTAACCCTGATAAAGGCGATCCTAGGTTGCGTAAAGGATGCCGAATTTTGCATGCTGTTTCATGACGAAGTTAAATCCGACTGAGTATGTAATACCCCACAATGTTGTTGTTTTAGGGTGCCATTAGTGCCATTATGTAATAATTCATTTCGACATAATATAATACTTTATCCAAATAAAAGATCTCAAAGTTAATTATGGCAGTAGTATAAGGTAATTCCTGCAGAAGGAATCATTGTAGAGCAAATACCTGTTCAACAACATACTTGTAAACAGCAAGAATTATTCCCAAAAATCAAGGCTTCTGAAGAAGTCAAACCTTTCCAGAACGAGAGAAGTCAAACCTTTCTAGAACCCAAAGGTTGATGCTTTGCAGAGGTTGAATTTTAGTTGTTTAATTAAATTATTGATTATTGAGAGGCGGGGCCGAGTGATTAACACGTCGGACTAGTTATCTAAGGATTTCTGGCCGCGTGGGTTCAAACCAAGTTAGGGGCAAGCTATTGTTTCCGTGAGCAAGAAACATAGGACTCATTGATAACTGGAACGGATTTGAGTATTTTAAGAAGCTTACAGCAACACAATCGAACTAAAATTGATAAGTACAAACTAAATATATATTGATTAAAATCTCGGTACGCAGCATTTGTATTGATTTCTTTTTATTACTTCTTATGACAATGAAATTGTTGGAAAGAATAGAAATCGTTTGTGTCGTGAGTAAAGTAGAAATATTATTATAATATGTTTCAAGGAAGATAACCATAGAACAATTTCTTGCCAAAACCCTGAATGATTTATTCATCTTTACTCAACAATGTCCCCAATTTTTATATTTTCCGACTGTTTCTCTTGTCCTAAAGCTTTTAAGCCATGTGTCATGACAATTTATATATTTTAAATTTCTTTTCCTTACATTTTCTTTCTTTACTTTTCCTTTATTTTCCTTTCTTTTTCTTTTCTTTTCATTCCTTTCTTTTCGTTTCTTTCTTCTTCTTTCTTTTCCTTTTATTTCCTTTCTTTCGTTTCCTTTCATTTCATTTTCTTCCTTTCGTTTCCTTTTTTTCCATATAAGTGAAGCAGAGAACATTAATTTTCTTTTATTCTGTTGTTTCATGAAGATGTTATCTTTAATAAAACAATATTATCATTCACCAAGCCACTTCGTATTTTTTGCCTTTCTTTTTGATATAACCAATTAGCTACCCATTTCATTAAGAGTTCTGGGACCGTGCTGATGAATATAGAATATAGTATAATATAAATAACCTACTAAGATTCAAAGCGACAGAAGTAAATCAGAGTAAACAATATGTGTGCTGACCATTTAATAATTAGAAAATAAAAAATCAAACTAAAGTAAATTAGAACAAACTCAATATAATATTGATCAAAATCTCGGTACGCTTCATTTGTATTGATTTCTTTTTTGTTACTTCTAATGAAACTTAAATTGTCGGAAAGAAAAAATATTGTTTTGTGTCGTGAGAAAATTAGAAATATTATTATGGTTAGTACATTTCAAGGGAGATAACCAAAGAAAATTTGTTTGCCACAACTCTGAATGATTATTCACCTTCACACAACACTGTTTTATAGTGTTAAAAACATATCTTTTCCAACTGTATCTTGCTAACTGACCCTTGACGTATGATCTAAAAGTTTTAAGCACGTGTCAATGATTTTTTGACATTTTAATTTAATTTTCCTTTCTTTCCTTACTTCCTTTCCTTTTTTTCTTTTCTTTTCTTTCGTTTCTTTTCGTTTCTTTCCTCTCCTTTCCTTTCTCTTTCATTTCTTTTCTTTCATGTCATTTCGTTACATTCCCTTCCTTACCTTTTCTTTTTATCCATATTAGTGAAGACAGAGAACATAAATTTCTTTTTTTTTCTTATTTCATAAAGATTTTATTTTTTAAAACAAAAGTAGTATTATCATTCACTCAACAACTTCAATTTTTTTGCTTTTTTTATTTGATGTCTAAATAGACTACCCATTAAAAATTTAAGAGTTCTGGGGACCGTGTTGATGAATATAGAATATCATATATAGATAATTAAATTAAGGTTCAAAGGGACAATCTAGAAGAATATCAGAGTAAACAACATGCTGCTGAAACACAATTTTATTTATAATTAAGCATCGGTGACTAGAAACTTATAAAGTCATCACAGATAAGCACCCTTAAAATAGGGAAAAAAATCTTGCAAAGGAAAATAAAGAAATGTACTCCTCAGAATTTAAAATTTATTGTTTTTTTGTGATTCTTAACCCAATTTGATTAATGAGCGCACAATTAAAATGATTATTTTGGTAAGGGAATGGTTTAGAATTTCACATAAAGCCCATTTGTTCAGACTTCCATCAAATTGTACAAAAGCTCCGTTGTGACAAAAACCCTCAGTGGAGCCCCTTTAAAGTTTCAAATATTGAATTTTCATCACCATACTGATTTCATTTTCAATATTTATGGTTATTTTTTTTATATCGGAACAAATGAGTATCTATTTAGTAACAAATATGTTGCTAGCGTGGAACGTAAACTAGCAGCATAAATAAAAAAAACATGAGCAGAAGATAATATTTTTAAATTTGATATTTTCAAAGTTATATAGCAACAGTGTGAACTTGTAGTTGTTGTCTATTAAAGGGACTCCACTGAGTTTGTTTTTTTTGACATGTCGGGACTGAAAATATTTTTTTCGAGATTTATGTTCCGTTTGATGTAGGTCTAGACTGACTTACGTTCCCTTTTTATATATTAAATGAGTTAACTGACAGATTAAGTGCCTAAACCTCTACCATTGTATTGTAAACAACTTCTATAGGCTGGAGGCATTCCAGCGTTGTCAAATGAATTTTAAACTCTAAATAAGTTATCTATTGGTCGCTTCTTTGGGTTGCTAATTGTTAAAATGTCACTGAAATCAACACTAACACAATCATAACACTAAAAAATTAAAAATTCGGTACGCAGCTTTTGTATTGATTTCTTTTTTTCCTTCAAATATTTCATTAAATACTTTCCTTTTGAAAACTAAACCTCTGAGATTTCTTGCGTAAGAAATAGTTTTCATGGTTTCTTTTTCAAAATAAAATTGTCGGAAAGAATAATCGCGAGAAGTGGGAAATATTTTTATAAGAAAGAGGTAAGCCTATTATGTTTCAAAAGAGATAACCATAGAAAATTTTCTTGCCAAACCTCTGAATGATTATTAATTTTCACAAATCAAAGTTATATAACTTTAAAACATTTTATTCAATTAAGATTTAACACTGAATCTTAAAATCTGACCATTTACGTATGACCTGGGGCTTTTAAGCACGTGTCAAAATATTTTAGACATTTTTTTTTTCATTTCCTTTTCCTTTTTTCTCTTTTGCTTTCCTTTCCTGTTCTTTCTTTTCTTGACTTTCCTTTCTTTTCCTTTCTTTTATTTTATTTTTCTTCCCTTTCCTTTCCATTCCTTCCTGCGTTGCGACTTTATAATGTTCAGGCTTACAAAGGAGTAATAAAGTCTTACGTAAGAGTAAAAAACTTCTTATTAGGGTTTTTATCTCTTACGTAGAAGTTATTTTTTTATAGAACCTTATAAATTGGCACCATGACGCTTTCGTAGTCAGCCCATACATAATGGCCATGCTTTCTTTTTATTTGGACACAGGCGTTTCTACCTCATTGTATGATTTTAGGGCAACTTTCAAAAATATTTACTAACTGAATAGCAAAAAGTGCAGACACGGATGCATTAATGAATAATGTCATAAAACAGGCTAGTGATCATTTGAAGTTTACTTCCCCATCCCTTTTTTATTTCCAAAAAAAATTCTTACACAGGGTAATACAGTTATGATTAATCTGGTCATAATCGGACTGTTCGTTTTTTTTTTTTTAAATCCAGAATTGCGGGCCCACTTTTCTTTTGGATAAAACGCACGCGGTGAAACGGTGCCTATATTAGCATTTTCTCGTCTTTCACATTGTCCACACGTCACTTAGGTTCGGCAGGTACTTAGAATTATTTCTGAACATATCGAAAAATAAATAGCTAAGTGACAATAAGAATGAAAAAAAAAACAACCTGCGATTGGCAACTGTGCGCTTACGTTAGGTGCTTTTCCAAACTATTTTAAAATTTACTCAGTGGCTATCCATATACGGACTGGTGTGAACATCGTACATATATAGTTATTCTAAGAATAACACATTTTGATCTAAAGACATGCGCTTTAAGGAAATACTTTGAAGGTTATTTGGTACAAACATGTCATATTTGACGTGTTCTTACGTAAGTATTTTGGAAGCTCTTTCCGGAGCAAAAGGGAATATTCCTTGAATATTTTATGTTAAGTTTATGAGTGGTTGTATCGCATGAATTTATTTTGCAAAGTTGTATACTCCATGTTTGTATTTTATTATACTAAGCGGACTGTTTTTATAGCAGCAGTACACATCTCATTGGCAACAACATTTGAAACACAAGGATTTTGGTTGTTGCTATGAGTTATGGTTCTTTAAAAGTGAAATTTATTCTGAAGGTTTACTTTTGGAAAAACTGGTAACCGATAAAGGGCCGTTCAACAGAGTTGGCAATGTATTTGAAAAATCAAATAAGTGACTTGGAAAACAAATAATTGAAATGAAGAACAAATAGTATATGAACATTCCAAAATACAAAGATAATACTAAGTAACCAGGTTGAAAGTTAAGCAGGCATCAAAGGCTTAACTGGCTTATCCAAAAATCGAATGTGATTCAGTGACTTTTGTGAGATAACGTCGTTTCAAAAAATGCCGAGGTAACGTTGGTAATTCATACTAAATGAATCACTTTTTTCTGTTTCTTTTCAGTATTATATGAAATTGTTGCTCGAAAAATGTCAAATTGATAAAGTATAAAAGAAGTTGTACTAGTTATTATTGAAAAATCAAAAAATCACCCTCACTTTGGTATCCATGTCGCTATTCGCATAAATCACATTTCAAGGCAACCACTTTCCTTGAAATACTTGTATTGAAACTTTAAATACTTAATGTCCCAGCAGCCGCATTTGCAAGTCCATATCTTTCAATTGAATTATCTACAAACTATATTTGTTATATTATAGTACTGGCTGCACTGTGAGATGTATTGGTGTATCAATCTTGAAGGCAAATTGTGCCGGGATACCCGTCTTATATTTTTACAGGTCCTTCGAGGTATTTGATTTATATTTTGTCTCCAATGTGAAAAGCATCATTACCATAAGAGGATATATATTCTTTTTACACTGTATCAAAAGTATTTAGGTGTATTTTCTTTATCGCGGATCAATAGCAGAATATTTACGCAAAAGGTATGTGGTCCGAGACCATCTAGTCCCTTATTTACCTAGTTTTTGTTCCATTTTGGCGATGTTGTTACTTTTTCCACTGAAATGATTGCCAGTCTATATACACGCGGCAATGATAGCGACACTGACACGGCAAGTAAAACGAAACTGTGAGGACATCTTTGGAATGATTAAGTATATATGTTATATATCAAAGTAAATATGAAAATCTAAAGGAAATAAAAAAGTTATAATAATAAGCAAGTCAAAATATAACTAAAATGACTGGACCTTTCAGTAAAGATGACACTACAATAAGCAGACATATTTTCGTCTCTATTTATTACTCATAATAATACAAAAATGTCCACAAAGTTCGATGAACTACACAGTTGACATACTGCTACTGCTGTGCTACTGCTGTGCTAGTACTACTGCTGTGCTACTGCTACTACTATGCTATTGCTACTGATGTGCTAATGCTACAGCTGTGCAAATGCTACTGCTGTGCTACTGCTACTCCTGTGCTTCTGTTTTGCTGCTGCCTGCTAAAACTACTGCTACCGTTGAGCTACTGCTTCTGCCAATTTCACATTATATATTTTTGCTACTGCGTCTGCTACTGCCAATTTCATTTTTTATAATTATGCCCCCCTTCGAAGAAGAGGGGCTATATTGTTTTGCTAATGTCGGTTTGTCGGTCCGTCGGTCTGTCCGTTGGTAGACCACATAGTTTCCGCTGATTTTATTGAAAATTATTTATAACAGAGTCTTCATATTTCACATAGTGATTGGTCATAACTAGAAGATGACCCCTATTGATTTTGGAGTCAGTAAATTAAAAGGTAAAGGTCACAGGGGCCTTTAATGTCAAATGGTTTCCGCTGATTATCTTGCAAAATATTCATCACAAAGTATTCATATTTTACATATTAATTGGTCATAACAAGTAAATGACCCCTATTGATGTTGGGGTCACTAGATCAAAAGGTCAAGGTCACAGGGGCCTTAAATGTCAAAATGGTTTCCGCTGAATATCTTGCAAAGTATTCATCACAAAGTCTTCATTTCACATATTGATTGGTCATATCTAGTAGATGACCCCTATTGATTTTGGGTCACTAGGTCAAAGGTCAAGGTCACAGGGACCTTAAATGTCAGAATGGTTTCCACTGATTATCTTGAAAAGTATTCATCACAAAGTCTACATACTTCACGTATTGATTGGTCATAATTAGTAGATGACCCTGTTGATTTTGGGTCACCAGGTCAAAGGTCAAGGTAACAGGGTCTTTGAATGGTAATATTGTTTTAGCTCATCTTGAAAGATATTTATCAGAAAGTCTTCATATCTCACATAGTGATTGGTCATTACCAACAAATGATCTGTATTGCTTTTTTGGTCACTAGATTAAAGGACAATGTCACAGGTGCCTTAAATGTCAGAATGATTTGTGCTTATTATCTTGAAAACTATCACAAAGCCTTCATATTTTACATACTGATTGGTCATAACTAGAAAGTGACCCTTATTGATTTTGGGGTCACTAGGTCTAAGGTCAAGGTCACAGGGTTCTTAAATGTTAGTATGTTTTCCGCTCATTATCTTGAAAGCTATTTATCATAAAGTCTTCATATTACGTATATTGATTGGTCATAACAATTAGATGATCCCTTTTGATTTCTGGTCACTAGTTCAAAGGTCACAGGGGCCTTAAATGTCTCATTATCTTGAAAACTGTTTATAACAAAGTCTTCATTATTTTTCTTTTTTCCATAACTGAACACTTCCATGTACCCATTCATGGCAATTTTCAATAAAAAAATTACCAATAATGTGAGTCAAGGGCTAGAAAGGGGGGGGGGGCATATGTGTCGTTTGACATTTCTTGTTTTGCTACTGCTACTGCTGTGCTACTGCTAAAACTACTACCACTGCTTTGCTACAGCTACTGCCAATTTCACGTTTTATAATTTTGCTACTGTTACTGCTGTGCTACTGCTAATTTAATTAAAGCTTCACTTTTCCTACTGCTTTTCTGCTACTGTCTACTTTCCATTCATCTGATAGCCTCGCCTTTTTCCAGTCAATGGAACCAACTGGCGTTATAGCAGCACATCAAAATCATCACTAGAATATATTAAATACACTCACAATAGAATAAAAAGTTATGCGTTAAATATCTTCCTCAGGTGAAAAACTTCTAATATGCCTTGAATCCATTATCGAAACATTACTTAACACATATGCTTGCCTATTCTCGTGAATAACAAGGTTCTACTTATGAGGCAAAATGTGCAAAAAGATATACTATGCTCATCTTTTCGTAAAATATCTTTATCTTAGAAATGTATTGAAATCCATGAAATATTTAATTTGAATAAAATAATGATTTAACTATGTAAAGGAAGCTGCATTCCCTATTACGGGTCAAGTAAAGTTAGTCTATTCTTAAAAAAACTGCCAGTTTTTTTAAAGACACTATATATTCATATTGTGACTACCTATAGTGTTAAGAGTTCAAAACATAACATATCTACTTTAAATGAAGACGAAACATGTTTATTTTATAAATACAAATAGACTGTGTAGCAATAATTAACAATTTTAAAAATCAAATTTGAGCATAGTATATCTTTAAAGGGTTGAAGACTAAATACTGTAGAAGCTGTCCTAGCTGGCGTGAGTATTGAAGACTTAACCCTGATAAAGGCGATCCTAGGTTGCGTAAAGGATGCCGAATTTTGCATGCTGTTTCATGACGAAGTTAAATCCGACTGAGTATGTAATACCCCACAATGTTGTTGTTTTAGGGTGCCATTAGTGCCATTATGTAATAATTCATTTCGACATAATATAATACTTTATCCAAATAAAAGATCTCAAAGTTAATTATGGCAGTAGTATAAGGTAATTCCTGCAGAAGGAATCATTGTAGAGCAAATACCTGTTCAACAACATACTTGTAAACAGCAAGAATTATTCCCAATAATCAAGGCTTCTGAAGAAGTCAAACCATTCCAGAACGAGAGAAGTCAAACCTTTCTAGAACCCAAAGGTTGATGCTTTGTAGAGGTTGAACTTTAGTTGTTTAATTAAATTATTGATTATTGAGAGGCGGGGCCGAGTGATTAACACGTCGGACTAGTTATCTAAGGATTTCTGGCCGCGTGGGTTCAAACCAAGTTAGGGGCAAGCTATTGTTTCCGTGAGCAAGAAACATAGGACTCATTGATAACTGGAACGGATTTGAGTATTTTAAGAAACTTACAGCAACACAATCGAACTTAAATTGATAAGTACAAACTAAATATATATTGATTAAAATCTCGGTACGCAGCATTTGTATTGATTTCTTTTTATTACTTCTTATGACAATGAAATTGTTGGAAAGAATAGAAATCGTTTGTGTCGTGAGTAAAGTAGAAATATTATTATAATATGTTTCAAGGAAGATAACCATAGAACAATTTCTTGCCCAAACCCTGAATGATTTATTCATCTTTACTCAACAATGTCCCCAATTTTTATATTTTCCGACTGTTTCTCTTGTCCTAATGCTTTTAAGCCATGTGTCATGACAATTTATATATTTTAAATTTCTTTTCCTTACATTTTCTTTCTTTACTTTTCCTTTATTTTCCTTTCTTTTTCTTTTCTTTTCATTCCTTTCTTTTTGTTTCTTTCTTCTTCTTTCTTTTCCTTTTATTTCCTTTCTTTCGTTTCCTTTCATTTTCATTTTCTTCCTCTCGTTTCCTTTTTTCCATATAAGTGAAGCAGAGAACATTAATTTTCTTTTATTCTGTTGTTTCATGAAGATGTTATCTTTAATAAAACAATATTATCATTCACCAAGCCACTTCGTATTTTTTGCTTTTCTTTTTGGTATAACCAATTAGCTACCCATTTCATTAAGAGTACTGGGACCGTGCTGATGAATATAGAATATAGTATAATATAAATAACCTACTAAGATTCAAAGCGACAGAAGTAAATCAGAGTAAACAATATGTGTGCTGACCATTTAATAATTAGAAAATAAAAAATCAAACTAAAATAAATTAGAACAAACTCAATATAATATTGATCAAAATCTCGGTACGCTTCATGGGTATTGATTTCTTTTTTGTTACTTCTAATGAAACTTAAATTGTCGGAAAAGAAAAAATATTGTTTGTGTCGTGAGAAAATTAGAAATATTATTATGGTTAGTACATTTCAAGGGAGATAACCAAAGAAAATTTGTTTGCCACAACTCTGAATGATTATTCACCTTCACACAACACTGTTTTATAGTGTTAAAACATATATTTTCCAACTGTATCTTGCTAACTGACCCTTGACGTATGATCTAAAGTTTTAAGCACGTGTCAATGATTTTTTTGACATTTTAATTTAATTGTCCTTTCTTTCCTTACTTCCTTTCCTTTTTTTCTTTTCTTTTCTTTCGTTTCTTTTCGTTTCTTTCCTCTCCTTTCCTTTCTCTTTCATTTCTTTTCTTTCATGTCATTTCGTTACATTCCCTTCCTTACCTTTTCTTTTATCCATATTAGTGAGACAGAGAACATAAATTTTCTTTTATTTTCTTATTTCATAAAGATTTTATTTTTAATAAAAGTAGTATTATCATTCACTCAACAACTTCAATTTTTTTTGCTTTTCTTTTGATTTGTCTAAATAGCTACCCATTAAATTAAGAGTTCTGGGACCGTGTTGATGAATATAGAATATCATATATAGATAATTAATTAAGGTTCAAAGGGACAGATCTAGAAGAATATCAGAGTAAACAACATGCTGCTGAAACACATATTTATTATAATTAAGCATCGGTGACTAGAAACCTATAAAGTCATCACAGATAGCACTTAAAATAGGGAAAAATCTGCAAAGGAAAATAAAGAAATGTACTCCTCAGAATTAAAATTTATTGTTTTTTGTGATTCTTAACCCAATTTGAGTGATGAGCGCACAATTAAAATGATTATTTTGGTAAGGGAATGGTTTAGAATTTCACATAAAAACATTTGTTCAGACTTCCATCAAATTTTACAAAAGCTCCGTTGTGACAAAAACCCTCAGTGGAGCCCCTTTAAAGTTTCAAATATTGAATTTTCATCACCACACTGTTTTCATTTTAAATATTTATGGTTATTTTTTATATCGAAACAAATGAGTATCTATTTAGTAACAAATATGTTGCTAGCATGGAACGTAAACTAGCAGCATAAATAAAAAAAAACATGAGCAGAAGATAATATTTTTAAATTTGATATTTTCAAAGTTATATAGCAACAGTGTGAACTTGTAGTTGTTGTCTATTAAAGGGACTCCAATGAGTTTGTTTTTTTGACATGTCGGGACTGAAAATATTTTTTCGAGATTTATGTTCCGTTTGATGTAGGTCTAGACAAAAAGCTTGTTGTCCAACATTTTAGATCATTTGCCCACGCTATTTTTCCAAATAAATATTCTAATTATAAGACATGACCAAAATGGAAAGGTGTTGCACAATTCAAAACAAAAAAAATACAATTTATTTCAATTTAGTTTTGAGTATATATCTTAATATCTTTTGTACATCTTTCTGTTTTTAGTGCCCCAGCTGATCTCTGTAAGAAATTCAAATTTTTATTTTATAGCTAGGCGTTTGGTCCTCCGTGGAAAATCCTTTAATATGTTTAATCATCTATATGTTGCTTTGCTTATTAGAAACTACCAGAAATGAATCGAAGATTTTTTAAAAATATTGTCTTACACAGGAAGATACAGCTGAGACAAATATCTGATCATGATAGTGCATGCTGTTTCATAACCCAGGGTTGCGTCCCCATAATTTTTTGGACAAAGAGCATGGAGGGGATCGGCTTTATATAAGCTTTTTCCCTCCTCGCGCATAGTTCGTAAGTAACTTCGTTTCGACGTTGTGTACTTGAATGGTTATTTCTGTACATATCGAAAAAGAAATAGCAAAGTCAGCATCAACATGTGTAAAGGGCAACTGGGATCGTATATTAGGTGTCTTTTTATACTCTGCAGCCTCCTATATACGAGCTGGTGAGAACATCGTTAATATAAAGGTATGTCAGCGATTAAGTATTTGCATGCTCCTTTCGAAATGAAATTGATTTTTATAAATCAAAATTAATTAAAAAAAAAAGAGTTTAATATTAGGTGAGGTGAATCGTCACTAAAGTTGAGCGAATTGTCATTAAAATTGGGTGAATCGTCACCAAAGTGGGCGAGTCGTTATGGGGCGAATCATCAGTGGGTGAATCGTTATATATTGACAGTGAATATTCCATGAGGATAATAATTATAATGAATGTATTGTACCGCTTGAATTTATATTGCAAAGTTATTTTCCCTCATGCGAGTATTTTATTATGCTAAAAAGACTGTTTTTAAAGCAACCATACAAGCCTCTCCATAGCAACCATCTTGGAAACAAAAAAAAAACGTTTTGTTGTTATTGAGAGTAGTGGCTCATCAGAAGTAAAATTTGCTTTGAAGTCTTTCTTTCGGAAGACATGATTACTGATAAAAAGGTTAATTGCTCAACAGAGTTTGCACTGAAAAACAAATTAGTGACGTGAAAAACAAAGTAATAGATTGAAAAAAGTGTAGTTTATTAACATGTCCAAATGCAGTTTTAATCGCCAAGTTTAAAAGATTAAATGAATTATGTAAGAAATTGTACTAGTTGATATCGACGGAATTTATAAAGTTGCATTCAATATTTAACAAATAAAACATGGCCTTGAGGGCAATATGCAAGTTTACGGACTGATTGGTCAGACTGAGGAAGGTATATGGCCTGAAGCGAAGCTGAGGGACATATTCCTCCGAGGTCTGACCTCTTGCTAATTTACTGTGTAATGTTCCCCAAAAATTAAGGGCAGGGCTGCTTCCCCACCTGTAAAAAAAGCCCTGTGATTTCACCGCTCAAGTATCGTTCCTAATAATGTTGAATGAAGCATTGTTAAAATTTTATGCACATAATTTTATTTTAGTTGATTTTGTAAAAAGCATGAATTTTAAAAATTTCATCTCAAACCCATCTGTTTGAAACGACCCCTGAAAGCAATTTTTGTTGTAAAACAAATTTTACAAATGCTAGGAAAATTTATGTTCCCATCCCCCTTAAAAAAAGGGGGTTGGGTTTTTTAAATGGGAAGCTGATTTTCCCAAAGATTGATCCTTTTTATGAAAATGAATTTTTTTTTCATTGACTTGATCTTAAATAAAATTTTGTTTTCTTTTAAAAAAAAAGGGGAAAACCCAAAGAAAAATTGTTTAGAAAAAAAATTAAATGTTTGCATGGGAAAGTTTAAAAGCTTAAAGACACACCCCCGAATCTGGAAGAAAACGCATTATCTAACTTTTACAATGATAAATATAATTGATTTGAAACCCTGATGGTCAGCAGTGGTTACATTACCAGTCAAATTAAAAAAAACATTTCAGCCTTGCTGCAACATTTTGTTAAATTAATCTGAAATTTTCACAAACTAAAAATTGGCCTGAGAAATTCTTGATACTAGTGCTGCACAGTATTAATAGAAAATATCTTTGAACATATTATTAAAGGGACTCCACTGAAGTTTTTTGACATGATGGGACTTGAAATTATTTTTTCAAGATCAGTGTTCTCTTTGATGTAGGTCTTCATCAGTAACTTGTGTGCATAATTTCAGATCATTTGTTAACTCCGTATTTCCAGAATCATTAATTTATTCTATTTGAGAATATGACCCGAAATTGAAAAGCTAAGAAAAGCCCAAATTTATGATTTTCTATTAAATCATGAGACTGTATTTTATATATCTTTTGGATATCTTCCTGTTTAAGTGCCCAAGATGTATGTAAGAATTTCAGATTTAATATTTTTAGGCTTGTCTACCCCAGTGGAATTCCTTTAAACTTAAAACTCATTGGAAAGTATTATGTTTAATGAAATATTGATATATTTACAGGGTAGAGAAGAGGAAATTAAAAACCAGACCAATGATTGATTTCCTTATATCTGATACTACTAAGGTATACTACAAAATCAAATTTTCTTTGGGTTGAAATTACTTGGAGTTGTGCATTATTGGACATCTTCTGTTATGTTATTCTTGAGTCATGAATGATTTTCTTACCTGAAAGGGCTGTGGCTACTCCAATATTTAGCTCGACTATTTGAAGAGAGAGCTATTTTACTCACCGTAGCGTCAGCGTAACACTGGTTAAGTGTTTGAAAAAGCTTGTTTCTCCAAAATTACTGAAGGGAATGGGTTTACTGGTCACTGTTCAAGACCAAACAAGCTTATGTTTTCAGAAATGTTGCTTTTTAAAAACAAACAAACAAACAAAAAACCTTTATTTCTGTGTGTTAATCAGAAAAAAAATTCAAACATGCAAAAAAAAAAAAAAAAAGGATTTAAAACAAGAGCTGTCAGTAGGGCATCTTGCTAGGATTCTATTCACAGTATAAGATGGTTAAATGATGTTTTGATAAAGGACAATTTTTCTAAAAATTCTAATGGACCTAGGGTTGGGGTCTGTCCAGTAGAATCAATGGCGATAAGATAAAGGTTTCAGTTGAATCGTTGTCTCTAGATCTAGCAACTTAAATCCAGTTTGGAAGACAATATGTGCCTGATCCATTTTAATTTGGTACTCTTTGTTAAAACCTAATTATTACACCACATTTCTGAAATGGTCTTGTCCATCTACATGTGTAGACCAAAACCATCCATCATTTTTAGGGAAATTTTTAAAATAAGTACTGACTGAATAGCAAATGGTGCAGAACACGATCAGACGGCATAGATGTTCGCGCTGAGTTTGATCTACACTAGCAGCACCTGTAAAGGCAAAGTGTTGAAACGTGTGTATTTGTTTTATTTTTTTTCAGAAGATTTTTAACGGTACAACTAAAAGTGAACTGCATGATAAGTTTTTAACCGGTACCATTAGAGAACGAGCTAAAATGAAACATCGCGGATTTGGTCTGATTGACGATGATGAACAGGTAAATATTAACTGATGACAAATGATGTAGAAAGATATGGGCTCTTGCATTATTTCAGTCGTAATTGTTGCTGAATATTCTGAATGGCATTGAATATTCCGATTTATGTAATAATATGTATATCCTTGCTTTGAGCAATAGCTTTGTGGGGCATCAGTAGACAAGTGGTTCTAAGGTCATTGACTTAAAAATTTCAATCACATGCTTATTGAACTCTGCATGGGACATTGGAATTTGGATTTTCTCATAGGAGAAAACTATAAAGCAAGCTAACAGAATGTTGGTGGTTCTACTTGGGTGCCCCTTTCTTGTCTGAAATAATGCACGGATTGGCACCCGTGGTCTTCCTCAAATAGTTAAGCTCCAAAGTCGCTTTATGACCTACTGTTTTGGTGCGACGTAAAACCCAACCAAAAAAAAAAGGAGAAAATATATTTGTTCTGTTTTGACTCTTAAACTGTCCAAAATATGTTCATTATTGCCTTCTTTTTTAAATTGAAATTATTTTCTTTTATTTTCTTTCATTTTGAAGGGATCACTTGAGTCATTTTGTGCATGTATAATATGGGTTTTTACGTCTTGTAAAACTCTGGTACTTTGATAGCTTCATGGCATAATGAATGATATTATATGGTATATGATGGCAATATTATAAATGGTACATTATAAAGATGAAAAAAGCGTTCTATGGCAATATGTGTACAGATATATGGTATTTTATGACAAATAATTGGTATATAGTTATAAAAGTGGTATATCATTTCAAAATGTTCTTTATTGATAAAGAATACAGTAAGGTGATGAAAATTATATTTATTGGAAATATATGAATAGTGTTTAATGGCAATATAGATTAGTGGTATTTTATTGCAATAAATATAATATTGTATAAATGGCAATTTGAATGTTTTATAATGGCTATAAATATTGTATTAATGGTAATATGAATGCTTTATTATAGCAATTTGAATAGTTTAAAATGGCAATAAATATTCTATTAATGACAATTTGAATGGTTTATAATTGCAATAAAATTTGTATTAATGGTGAATGGTTTGTACTGGCAATGAAATACATGTATTTTCATACCATATCCTTCTTTGTAGATAGAGTTTCTACTGAGCACATACTTGACATGGATTAAACAGATAAATAAGAACATACATTTAGATGATGTCAACTATGTGTTTGACGTATGGGTACCAGAGGTAAGTGTTCTCTGTATTTTAGTTTTGGTGTTCATGACACGGGTGCTATTATTTTGGTATGTAGATTTGATTTTTTATAGTATATATGTTTGTGTATTTAGCTTACCTGATCACAAAATTGACCTTGACCTATACATGACCATAATCATTAGTCAAATGTGGAATTTAAACAGTCAAAACTTGTTGATTTTTTTAAAAGCTTTGATTTATGATTGGATAAAGAAAACTCTTTTGACAAAAGCTGTATGTTGATTACTTCAAATGTAACATATGCGTCGATTGTAATAACTTTATTTATGAATTTGATTCATTCCTTAAACAAAAGAACACTTTCAACTTAACTAACATGATTATTATTTTAAATGTTAACTTTGACCTTGAAATAATTATGACCATGGCTGGTTATGTCAAATATGAAATTTAAGTTAAATTTTTAACAGAAAATAATATTTTTTAGGAGTATTCCTGGAGATTTGGGGAGTCTTGGAATTTCCTTACATCTTTTATAGTAAAACTTTAAGAAACATATTCCATGAACCTGCAAAAACTAGAGCTTTTTTTGGCTGAAACATCATCTAGTCAATCTCTTTTATGTTTGTTCTAAATGAAGCTATTGGGTTAAAATTAACACTGCTCAGGGTATGAAGCTGCATGCCAAAATAGTTCAGTAGCAATCATTGACAGTTCATATCAACTAGTGACTTCCCAAAGCAACTACTGACTTCCAAAGCAACCTTTCTTTAGCAACCGAAGACTTTTAATAGTAACCATGAACTGAACATAATAATCAGTTACTTTCATAGCAACTATTGACTTTACATAGCAGTCAGTGACTTCCTTAGCAACCATTAATTTTCCATAGCAACAAGTGAATCAGTTATTAACTTCTTATTACAACCACTGACTTCCACCGCAGCTATTGAGTAGTTAGTGCTTTTTCTTTGGCTTGTTAACTTTTTTAGATTCAGATATAAACATGGTAATATCAGATTGAGATTTAGACCTTATATCTGCCTTTTATATTATAGTATTATTATTAACTCCTTATAATTTATTCTTTGTCATATAGAACATTTTTAATCAGGTGAGCGATATTAGGCCTGTAATGGCTCTCTTGTTTTTTTTTTATTTTATAAAAGCCACAAATGCGTAGATGTAGAGTTTTATAAGTGAGATCAGATCTTTAACATTTTTTTAAATAATTTTCATGACTGAATAAGAATTCTTTAACGTATCCATGAAGTATGATTATGAATTGATATATTGACATGCACTGTATGGTACTCTTGAAGGGGGCATTGTTCTGCTTGCTATTACCATTGACTTGTTAATTTCACAGCATGATTTACAAGACAGTGATAATAATGGGAAATAATAATAATATACATTGACATTTGTTGTTGCAACAAATGTCAATGTATTATAAAAGGTAATTATCATTTGTATGGTAATATCGTCATCATATTACCAAGTCAGTAATGATTGTGTCAATTGTGGTAATCAGAGATGAAATGTAATGTTAATGGACATATCACGGTATGGGATTGTACACCAAATATACCGTATAAGTGGATATTTCTGCGTGTCGAAAAAAATGGCAAATTTGGAATTCATAAAATTTCGCAATAGGAAACATAAGTAAATCACCAATCTTAGAGTAGAGTTAAAACTGAAAACAGGTTGGTTAAAATCTAAGCTAGAGAAATTTTAGTGATTTTTGTCAACTTGTGAAAATCGTCAATATTTTCATGCCACTAACTTAAACACTTTTACAGTATACGTGTTTTCAGTCAAAACAAAATCGAAGGAAAATACATGATGTAAGAACAATAGTATTTATCAGTGCATATAACATTTATTTGATCTGGGTTTGAGTTTATTGTTTCATAGATATATGCCAGATGTGAAATATATTCAAGTATCAACAAAAACATTCAAGATTTGATGTTCTTATTGATAAAATATGTCATGCCTGGCATTGGAGAAATTATCTAAATCAGTCTCTTTAAAAAATAAAAATTCTGAATCGGCAGATTTCTCAAACCTAACATACAAAATAAAATTTTGTCACCTTAGTGCAATAACTGATTTAACCTCCTATTAAATTTAGAAGAACTTACTCCGTTACTGCAGTAAATTGACAAGATATTTAGTAAGAAACACAAATATTTTGACTTCTACAGTTATGAAAATATGCACACGTCCAGTGTAATGGGTATAGTACTTTATTGTACTGGTTAAATCAAGCATTGTAAATGTAAAAACAAAAAAAATTAAAAAATATAGAAATAAATCAACATTGGTATTGATTTCTGACACTTTTTGGCATATATCATTAATTAAAAATTACAGTAATATAGTCAAGTTAAAGTCTCAGATATGTCCTACATAAGTGACTCAATAAAATCTTGTTTTTGGAATTATGTTTCTCTGCTCAGTAATATATGAAAATTTGAGATTATTATACATTGTTGAAAGCAATATATGATTTGTTGGACACGTACACAGATATCAAATCTATATTGGACGTGGCACTAGCTGATACAGCTTTTGTAACTGACTGAATGAGTCCAGTAGAATCAGTATTTTGTTTAACAGTGTATAATAAGCAATTTATTTCACACAACTATTGTTTAACATGACAGAATTTTGTAAGATTGGATCCGAAACGAAAGTTGAAATCATAACTTATTTTCATTCATTCTTTTCTCACAGTTGAATCTCATTGTTTTTATCGTACTAAATCTTACAGACACCACTGTTTTTCTCATTAATACACAGTGAACTACTTTTAGATATACATGGCACAATCTCACCTGTTTGAAAGACCGCCAAGGGAAGCAGAAACAAGAGTGTTCTGTTTTTACAGGTTGATAAACCTGACTTTATTTCTTGGTTCTTGGGGAAACAATCAGTGAGCAAGGGCTATTATCTACATAAAGTATATTATATTTTTTGTTGTTCCCTGTACATATGCTATATCTTGCATTTGTAAAAGAAAAATTAAAGTCAAACTGAGATAAAAAAAAAGTGTTATAAGTGCTAACAAATAAAAAATTTTGTACCTCTGATAATTTTCTTTGATTTTGTTTTTGACTCAGAACACTATTGTATGTATTGTACTTTACCATACCATGGTAAAACAATCAAAAGTGATTAAAGTACAGAATTTAGGTATCATGTACAGAATATCTGTCCCTGCATCAGTGACTACTTAGAAGATCAGATACTATGTTGTTGTTGTTGGTTGTTTTTTTTTAAGAAAGATACCCATTCTTAGCCATATCTTACGTGCCATATCTTACGTGCCATATCTTACGTATGGTAAATTGGATTGTTATAAAACATATTGTTAAGTGGAAATGATGCTCATCATATACTGTTTAAATCTTGCTGTGCATTTTCATGTTGCAGCCCATTGACTTGCAAGATTAATCTGAAGCTATAAGTAGTATATATATAGAAAAAAAATGTTTTTTTTTAAATACATTTTGTAATTATAATATTAACGATATAAAGCCCAATCAACTTATGTTATGTTATTTAATGTCCATTATTTTTTACTGTAAAACAATCATGGACATTGAAAATGCATCGTATATATATGTATATTAGTATAGCAAATTTTTTTCTTTAAATATGCATCTTTTCAGATTTTCTGCAATGGGCTGCAACATGAAAATGCACAGCAAGATTTAAACAGTATATGATGAGCATCATTTCCACTTAACAATATGTTTTATAACAATCCAATTTACCATACGTAAGATATGGCATGTAAGATATGGCACGTAAGATATGGCACGTAAGATATGGCACGTAAGATATGGCTAAGAATGGGTATCTTTCTTAAAAAAAAACAACCAACAACAACAACATAGTATCTGATCTTCTAAGTAGACACTGATGCAGGGACAGATATTCTGTACATGATACCTAAATTCTGTACTTTAATCACTTTTGATTGTTTTACCATGGTATGGTAAAGTACAATACATACAATAGTGTTCTGAGTCAAAAACAAAATCAAAGAAAATTATCAGAGGTACAAAAATTTTTATTTGTTAGCACTTATAACACTTTTTTTTTATCTCAGTTTGACTTTAATTTTTCTTTTACAAATGCAAGATATAGCATATGTACAGGGAACAACAAAAAATATAATATACTTTATGTAGATAATAGCCCTTGCTCACTGATTGTTTCCCCAAGAACCAAGAAATAAAGTCAGGTTTATCAACCTGTAAAAACAGAACACTCTTGTTTCTGCTTCCCTTGGCGGTCTTTCAAACAGGTGAGATTGTGCCATGTATATCTAAAAGTAGTTCACTGTGTATTAATGTGAAAAACAGTGGTGTCTGTAAGATTTAGTACGATAAAAACAATGAGATTCAACTGTGAGAAAAGAATGAATGAAAATAAGTTATGATTTCAACTTTCGTTTCGGATCCAATCTTACAAAATTCTGTCATGTTAAACAATAGTTGTGTGAAATAAATTGCTTATTATACACTGTTAAACAAAATACTGATTCTACTGGACTCATTCAGTCAGTTACAAAAGCTGTATCAGCTAGTGCCACGTCCAATATAGATTTGATATCTGTGTACGTGTCCAACAAATCATATATTGCTTTCAACAATGTATAATAATCTCAAATTTTCATATATTACTGAGCAGAGAAACATAATTCCAAAAACAAGATTTTATTGAGTCACTTATGTAGGACATATCTGAGACTTTAACTTGACTATATAACTGTAATTTTTAATTAATGATATATGCCAAAAAGTGTCAGAAATCAATACCAATGTTGATTTATTTCTATATTTTTTAATTTTTTTTGTTTTTACATTTACAATGCTTGATTTAACCAGTACAATAAAGTACTATACCCATTACACTGGACGTGTGCATATTTTCATAACTGTAGAAGTCAAATATTTGTGTTTCTTACTAAATATCTTGTCAATTTACTGCAGTAACGGAGTAAGTTCTTCTAAATTTAATAGGAGGTTAAATCAGTTATTGCACTAAGGTGACAAAATTTTATTTTGTATGTTAGGTTTGAGAAATCTGCCGATTCAGAATTTTTATTTTTTAAAGAGACTGATTTAGATAATTTCTCCAATGCCAGGCATGACATATTTTATCAATAAGAACATCAAATCTTGAATGTTTTTGTTGATACTTGAATATATTTCACATCTGGCATATATCTATGAAACAATAAACTCAAACCCAGATCAAATAAATGTTATATGCACTGATAAATACTATTGTTCTTACATCATGTATTTTCCTTCGATTTTGTTTTGACTGAAAACACGTATACTGTAAAAGTGTTTAAGTTAGTGGCATGAAAATATTGACGATTTTCACAAGTTGACAAAAATCACTAAAATTTCTCTAGCTTAGATTTTAACCAACCTGTTTTCAGTTTTAACTCTACTCTAAGATTGGTGATTTACTTATGTTTCCTATTGCGAAATTTTATGAATTCCAAATTTGCCATTTTTTTCGACACGCAGAAATATCCACTTATACGGTATATTTGGTGTACAATCCCATACCGTGATATGTCCATTAACATTACATTTCATCTCTGATTACCACAATTGACACAATCATTACTGACTTGGTAATATGATGACGATATTACCATACAAATGATAATTACCTTTTATAATACATTGACATTTGTTGCAACAACAAATGTCAATGTATATTATTATTATTTCCCATTATTATCACTGTCTTGTAAATCATGCTGTGAAATTAACAAGTCAATGGTAATAGCAAGCAGAACAATGCCCCCTTCAAGAGTACCATACAGTGCATGTCAATATATCAATTCATAATCATACTTCATGGATACGTTAAAGAATTCTTATTCAGTCATGAAAATTATTTTAAAAAATGTTAAAGATCTGATCTCACTTATAAAACTCTACATCTACGCATTTGTGGCTTTTATAAAATAAAAAAAAACAAGAGAGCCATTACAGGCCTAATATCGCTCACCTGATTAAAAATGTTCTATATGACAAAGAATAAATTATAAGGAGTTAATAATAATACTATAATATAAAAGGCAGATATAAGGTCTAAATCTCAATCTGATATTACCATGTTTATATCTGAATCTAAAAAAGTTAACAAGCCAAAGAAAAAGCACTAACTACTCAATAGCTGCGGTGGAAGTCAGTGGTTGTAATAAGAAGTTAATAACTGATTCACTTGTTGCTATGGAAAATTAATGGTTGCTAAGGAAGTCACTGACTGCTATGTAAAGTCAATAGTTGCTATGAAAGTAACTGATTATTATGTTCAGTTCATGGTTACTATTAAAAGTCTTCGGTTGCTAAAGAAAGGTTGCTTTGGAAGTCAGTAGTTGCTTTGGGAAGTCACTAGTTGATATGAACTGTCAATGATTGCTACTGAACTATTTTGGCATGCAGCTTCATACCCTGAGCAGTGTTAATTTTAACCCAATAGCTTCATTTAGAACAAACATAAAAGAGATTAACTTGACAATGTTTCAGCAAAAAAAGCTCTAGCTTTTGCAGGTTAATGGAATATGTTTCTTAAAGTTTTACTATAAAAGATGTAAGGAAATTCCAAGACTCCCCAAATCTCCAGGAATACTCCTAAAAAATATTATTTTCTGTTAAAAATTTAACTTAAATTTCATATTTGACATAACCAGCCATGGTCATAATTATTTCAAGGTCAAAGTTAACATTTAAAATAATAATCATGTTAGTTAAGTTGAAAGTGTTCTTTTGTTTAAGGAATGAATCAAATTCATAAATAAAGTTATTACAATCGACGCATATGTTACATTTGAAGTAATCAACATACAGCTTTTGTCAAAAGAGTTTCTTTATCCAATCATAAATCAAAGCTTTTAAAAAAATCAACAAGTTTTGACTGTTTAAATTCCACATTTGACTAATGATTATGGTCATGTATAGGTCAAGGTCAATTTTGTGATCAGGTAAGCTAAATACACAAACATATATACTATAAAAAATCAAATCTACATACCAAAATAATAGCACCCGTGTCATGAACACCAAAACTAAAATACAGAGAACACTTACCTCTGGTACCCATACGTCAAACACATAGTTGACATCATCTAAATGTATGTTCTTATTTATCTGTTTAATCCATGTCAAGTATGTGCTCAGTAGAAACTCTATCTACAAAGAAGGATATGGTATGAAAATAC
>NW_026862324.1:0-39872 GCF_026571515.1 Ruditapes philippinarum | reverse complement strand
AATACTAAAAAACCCCAGACAAAAAAAACCCCGGGCACAACTACACTCTGATAAAACTTTCCTGTAAATTTTTCATGACTTTTTAGGTAAAATATTTTGGGATTTAAACGTGCGACACAAAGTGAACGGACGGAGGGAAGGACGAGGGAAGGGACGGACGGAGGGAAAAAGGGAAAATCAAATGCCCGCCACTAACGGGGGGGCAAAAAAAACAAAATTTTACAATTTTTTTTCCATAAAAATTTAAAGTTAAGGGAATCAAAAAAAAGCGCAGCCAAGTCAAGTTCAAAAAGCTATTTTAGTCATCGTTTGAGTGACGGCTTTGAATAAAATATTAAATTTTTTTAAACTGTTTTAAAAATAAATATTATCATTAAATAAATAAAACCCAAAAATAATTTTTCTTTTTTTAAATTTAATGCCAAAAAAAGGTTTGAAAAAAAAAACACACGTACCCCCCGGATTTTTTCCCAAGAAAAATGTTTTGTGAATCCCCATTTTCCCTGCATTTTAAAACCCAATAAAATCCTTTTCGGGTTGCAATTACTTTAAAAATGTTCGTCCTCTGTTTGGCATAAGGAAAAAAGTCCCTTTCCACCGCACCAAAAAAATTCGAAACCGGCAAATTTTGGGAAAAACCGTCTTGATATCATCTAACTTTTGCTTTCCCTTAAATCGGGGAAATTGTCTTTTAACGTAAATCTTAGACGGGAATCTCGAGACAAAAAAACTGCGAACGGCTTAAAAGGGGGGAGTTAAGCTTAACACCATGACGCCCGCTAAAAACAGACGGGAAATTTTCCGGGTTACCCGAAAATATCGCAAAGCTATCAAAATTTTGGTAAAAGAACCTGAAGCGACTGGCTCCTTCGGTTTTTTTTCCAACCCCTAAACCTTTTTCAGCACAAAGGTCAAAAATTAAATGTTATCAGACATAGTTTTTCTATCCCTGAAAAAAACGAGGGACTCTCTGTTTCGGGGGGGTTTAGGTTTTTAACAACAAAAAATATCGCCTTTTTTTTTCCCTTTGAAAGATAAACCCGGCAATCCCATGTAAAACCCTTTTTTTCAAGCATGTACTTTTTTTTTTGGTTTTCTTTAACGTAACTTAGATGCTTTTGGGGGTCATTTTTTCCCGAAAACTTTACGAGCTTTTTAAGATACTTCGTTAATTAAAAACCCTTTCAAAACAATCAAAAAAAATAAACCGATACCTTACGTCAGTGTAACTAACGTTTTAAGGGGGTTTACGGGCCTTTATCATCCACCCCAAAAGGTGGTGGGCCCAAATTGGGAGAAAAAAGGGGCCCCCTTAAAGGAGAAAAAAATATCCAAAATTTCGAAAAAAAATTTCTGGTTAGTTCCCTATTTTCCCACATATCTTAAGAAATAATTATTTGGGTTTTGGGGTCGGAATTTTTGACCTAAAATCCCTATTTGAGTTTTTTTGGGACACTCCTCAATTTATTGTATTTTAAATCTTTTTTTAAAATTTTGGTAAGAAAAAAGTAAAAGGGAAAAAATTTTGGCATATGGGAACGAGGGGTAAAGGGGGTTTAAATAACGGGAAAAAGGGCCCCCTTTTTAATGGTTTAAAATTGCCCATTTTTAGTTTTTGGACATTATTACTTTTCCCACTACATATTCATAACGATAATAGTGTATCAGGAAAAATTCTTAAATTTGGGACAAAAAACATGAGCCCGATTTTGGTTTCGGGTTTTTGAGATGGGTTTTGGGATTTGGTTACCGGGGGCCTCGTTTCCCTTGGGTTGGAGGGTAAATTCCCCTTTTTTCTTAAAATGCAAAAAAGGCCTTTGTCCGTTAGTTTAAAAAAAACCCAAGGCAGAGTGTTAAAAAGGGAAAATGAAAAAGACTTTTTTTAAACTATGGGTTTTTCCTCAAATTGAAAAGGTCAGCTTTTTTGCTTTTGGAAAACCATTTTCACCCCACAATATCTCTAAAATTTAATCTTTTCCCTATATAATGTAAGGGGGGGCATTTTTAACCCGACTACCTCACCCACCCGGGTTGGGAAAAACGAACTTTCAAATCTCCCTCTTCTAGGTAAACGCCAAAGCCATAGGCCAAAAGAAAACAGAATACATTCAAATGTTTAAAATGAAAAAAAATTGAAAATGCCATATTTTTTTTTGGGCCCCTCTTTTAAAATTTTTCTAAGTTTTAAAAAGTTCATACTTTAAATTTCTAAATTCAAAATTTAAAATAAAAAATTTGGTTTTACTGAAATCTACAAAAGGACAAAGAAGAAAAATAAAAAATCAAAGGGTTACCAAATTCTTCCAAGAATGATAAAAAAAATTTTTGAAAAAATTTTGCGGGAAAAAATTATAAAAAATTTGGGTTTTTGCTTTAAATTTTAAAAACCATTACAAAAAATTGGAAAATAAAATTCATGGCTCCCAAAAAAGGCTATCAACAGGCCTACTATTGCTAGAACGCTCGTTGATGCAAAGGTTTTAAAATGAAATTTTTCTTCTCAAATTTGAAGGTGTTGAAAATTTAGTTCCATTAAAAAAAAGGAAAATTTTAAACTAAAAAACTAAAATCCCCCAAAATTAATCCCCATTTGTGAAAACGTTGGAAGAAAAAAGGTACCCATTTTTACTCACCCTTTTTATTCCCCATATTTTCCCCCTTGCGCCCTTTTTTTTTAAACCCAAAAAATTAAAAAAAATTTACTCGGGGGACATAGCTCTATTTTTCACACAAAAAGGGAATTGGATCTTGCCTACTAGTTTTGCCCAAATAAAACATACTGACCTTTCCGGGAAAAATTGACCCATCAAACAAAAAATTATGCATTTCTAGAAAAGGGGGAGTATTTTCGAAGGCAACATAAAGAAATTACTAAATTACAAAAAATTTTTTTAACATTACTTCAAAAATTTAAACCCAAATTCTTTTCGAACTTTTCCTTTCCCTTCGACTTTGAAAACTGTCACTTTTTGAGCAAATGTTTTTATAGGGAAAGGGTTAAACCTACTTTCAAAAATACGTCACATGAAAACTACGCATTCGAAACATTTTAAAAAAATTTTTGCATTTAAGAAAGTTCTATTTATTTTTGTTATTATTTATATACGTGTGGGTTTTTTTTAAAAAGAGTCATTGTTGTTTGTTTTAAAATTTCCCTTAAAAAACCCGTAAAGTCTCTTTGGGGCGTATATTAGCTTTTAAGGGCCCAATTTGAGGCGTAGCGGCAGAGGGGCAGTGGGATTTAGATATAAAAGTTTTTTTAGTCGGGGTGGGTAGCCAAAATAGTTAAGTGCCGAAAGTAATTAAGTATTTGGGGAGAAGTAGTAACAGTCGCATAGAAGTCTAATTTTAGCCCGTTTTCGCCCGTCATCATAATTGTGGGTTAGTCTTTCCATATGATTTTTTAGTTATTTTAAATGGAAAATAGTATAAGGAAATTATTCTTTGCAAAGTAGGGTTTTAATTTTTATTGAATGTCTGTTTTCTGTAAAAATTTCCCTGAAATTTAAATTGCTATTTTTTTTAATTTTTAAAGGTACTTTTTTGGGCCCGTTAAATATAAAAATTTTTCTATGGTAAAAACCCCCAGATGACCCATAGGCTATACGTTTTCTGAAAAAACCTTTCCAAATTAAAATTTTTGCGTATTTTGGAAAAGGGACGGGAAAATTTTTTGTTTTTTTCTTTCATTTTCGTAATTTTCATAAACAAAAAAAAATTTAATGCTTAAACTTTTGGGAATTCTTGCGTAACGTGAAAAAAGAAACCCCAGAGGATATTGCTCGTGGAATGTAAAAGGTACATCGAGAGGGGAATTCGGACTGGGTTTTTACCAAGCAGCGGGGAAGAATGCTTTTTTTTAATTTTTGGAATCAGAGCATATCAAAATCCCGGGGAGCCCCCTTTGTGGAGTATAAAACGGGAAAGAAAAGACTATTAAGACGTAAACAAAAATTTTTAACCCGAGACCCAAATTTTCGTAATTCGGTCGTAAAATTTTAACAAATTAAAAACCTTTTGGAATTTTTCAATTCATGCGCTTTTGAGGGGTTTTCCCGAAAAAAATTTAGGGTTGAAACTGCCCCTTTTCTAATGAAACTCTGCTTTATTGTATTTTATTTCATGAATAAATGTAAAAAAAACACGGTCATGTACCAAAAATTTGGTTTAAGGGTTGATGGGGGGTTTTGAAAACTGTCCTTTTGAAAAAACTTTTTAAATTTACTGATAGAAAGTCGGGGGTTCCCCAATTCTTTTGGGATCAATTTACAAATAAGGATTGAACTGTTTTGGTTTTTTTATGAGAAACTTTATTTTTTTCTTGGGGAAACTTTTTAAAGATTAGAAGAAAAAAACCTATTTGATAAAAAACCCGTTTCAGTTGCTATCGAATCCTTAGATTTTGTTTTAAGGCCTTTCATCTTGACAAATTTTTAAAAAACCTGGTTAAAAAATACCATTTTCAAAAAACTTTTTTTTCAAGAGAAATGTAACTTGTAAAACCCAAACATGATGAATAATCACCCGATGATGTTTTTTTTTACAAAATTAATCTTTTGAAATAAATTTGTTCTAAAAAAGGGTTTGGAGAATCGGGCTTGGGGAAAATACCGATGAACCCCCTCCCGAAAGGTGCGGGTTTTGGGGGAAATTTTGTCGGGGTTTAAAATGCACATTTTTCAAAAACTGAAATTTGCAAAACCCAAGAAAGCGAAGTTTTATCAAACATTTTATCAACGTTTTATAAGTTTTACTAAAAGAATTAGTTTTAAATTTGATTTGGTATAATTTTTTAAAAAATGGTATATGGGGGTATGTGATAAGGGAAGTAAATAGGCCATGTGGAGTTGTTCTTATTCTTTTGTATTATGCACATGCAGATATATTTGATGTTTGTCAAAGTGTCATAGAATGGAAATGTGTCAAACTCCTTTCAATTATTGAAATACATGTTTCGAATGTAACAGTAGATTAAGAACATCAAAAACATATCTAATGTCAATTTGGCACATTTGTACGGGAAATAAATAAAACGGGAAACGTATTTTTTAAAAAGGGTTGAGAAAAATTCTACTGACTAGGGGCTATCACTTTTTGTTTGTTTTTTTTGTATCTTTCATTTTTACGCTTTCCCCCAAACCCAGTATTTCAGTCATAAGGCAGGAAAATTTTCCAAACCTTTCTTTCCTGGAAAAGTTACCCGTAAAAGACTACCTTGCTGCCCCCTAAAAACCCAAAGATCCCCGGGATCAAACCCCACGCCAGAGAGTAACGGGAATTAGAAGCCCAATTCGCCCTTTTAACCCCCTTTACGGACGGGGTTAACTAGAGCTATACTAGGTGATTAAATATTCTTTAATTTTCAATCAAAAGGCAAATTATGGGTTCAGAAAATTTGGGAAAAAATCAAGGGACCGTAACTCCTAACTAAGTCTTGCACAATTTTGGGGGGGCCCCAAAACAGGGTTCCCAAAAACTTGGGGTGGCAATAAAATTTTTGAAAAAACCCCTGTTTCGTCAATGTAAGAATTTCTTTGAAAAATCTAAGTTAGGGCCCTCCTTGGGTTTATTTTTTTTTGTTTTTTGTTTTTTTTTTAAAATGGAAAGGGAAACGAATATAGCCCCCCCTTAGGGAAATGTCGCCGGGTTTTTTAAATTTTTTTTTGGTTTGTTTTGTCCTGATTTTGCAGGCTTTAAATAACCCCAGTCCCCTTTCAAATTCTTTTTTAATTTAAGTCCCCCATTGTTTTTTTCTTTAGGGCACACCTTTTTTTATTGGGGGACCATGGGGGCCCCTTTTTTTCAGGGGCAATGGCACTACTTGGGGTCAATTGAACCCTTCTATAAAAACCGCCGTATAAAATAAAACCACATCGCGGATTTTTTTTTAATTTCAAATTTTAAACCTTTTTCGTTTAAAATTGTTGATTTTTCCAAAAGCCGATGCTTTGAGGGGGTGGCCCGGGGAATTTGCACTTCCATACTGTCCACGAACAGGCTCTTTAAAACCCGGCCTCCCAGCTTTTTAAAAATTTTCTTTTAAAGTGTTGAGTTTTCTTTTAAAAATTCTGTTTTTTTCCTTTTTTAAATTGTAGTATTTAGATGAAAAATGCCCCCGATTCGCTTTGGGAAAAAAGGTAAAAAGGCATTCATGGCTCAGGGTTATAAAATTATAAGTCAACGGGGAAAGTTTTGCCCAAAATGGCTGTTATGTATATATAGGGTATTTAAAGGGGAAAATTACATAAAATTTTTAAGGCCAAAAGGGTTTTTCCCAATGTTAAAAATTTTCGGACGGAGTGTTTCCTTATTGTTCTTTAAGCCAAATAAAAGAAAATAAGCCAAAAAAAGCTTGGCGGAATAAAAAAGGGTCAAAAAAAAATTTTTTGTTGCATATGTCCTTCCTATCCTTTTAAAAACCGATATTTTTACCCTGGACGGGACTGCGAACGGGGACGGAAAAGTTCAAAATTTGTATACCCCTTTGGGAACATAAAAACAAAAAAAGGATTGCAAAATGTCGGGACACAATCTTTCTACAAAAAAAAGTTAAAAATTTAAACGGGTTGTAAATTTTTTTGTTTTTTATGATTTTTTTATTGTACAGAACAGTTTTAAAAGATGATTTTTTACAAAACCAAAACAGTTTTCGAGTTTATAAATCATAGTTTCCCGTTCCCCGTCCAAAAATTTTTAACTTTGGGTTAAATTTTGTTTTTTTTAAAAGAATTTATTGATTTAAATAAAAAAGGACCCCAATATTTTTTGGGGCAAAAACTTAAAAAACGATTATTATGAAGAAAAAACTTGATTCCAAATGACCTGCCCTTTAAAGAAATTAAAAATTTTTAAAATTTTTTAAAAAATGGCTATACTTTTTTTAATCGGTGGATTCAATTAATGCCCCCGGAGGGAAAAACAAAAACCCAAAATAACAACCTCTACCCACAAAAAAAATCTTTCGAAATTTTTTTTTTAAAAAATTTAAAAAATTTAATGAATTTCAGAAAATTTTCAGTACAAAACAAAATTTTTTAAATTTGAAAAGATGAAAAAAAAAATGAAAATAGAAATAAAAGATATCGATTTTGCAATTAAAAACTGACAGAATAACCACGCAGGCCCTTTTTGAAGAAAAAAAACTCTTTATTCTTTTATAATATGCACAATTTCCTTTTTAATGTTGGTAAAAAAATTTTTTAATTGGCCCCCAAACCCTTCATTATTTTATTGCTTTTAAAATTTATTAGTATAAAAAATTTGCACTTGAAAATCTGATTATGAAAAAATATAAATAAACAAGATCCCCCAAGGAAAGGGGGCCCTTTAAATTTAAAACGCAACCCCCATTTAAATTTAAAACGAAAACCTACATTTGCCTTGAAATGAAATTTTTTAAGGAGACCCCCCTTTAAAAATTAGAAAATATAAATTTTGACATTAAACCCCAAAAAAATGACTTTTGTCATAAAGGGTAAATTTTTTTTAAATTGTCCTATTTTGTTACAAAATTTTTTTTATAGAGGGGTTTTTGGATTTTTTTTAAAACAAAAAGTGTATGAGCCCAATTTCCCCAGGGATTATTAAAAAATCTAAACCAAATTTACCTATAAATTTGACCCTGTTAAACCAGCTTTTTTATAAATGTTTTTTTTTCCCTAATTGTTTGAAATTGTGCGTGAAAAAGAGCCTTACAATTCCAAAGCCCTTGCAGCCCAAAGCATGCTTTACTAAAAATAAGGAGTACCCCAACCCTTTTAATTTTAAAAAAAAAAAAAAGGGTTTTTAGGGGTTTAAAGGGGATTTTAGGGGGGCAGAATTTAAAATCAAAAATAATAGCAATCAACTAAACACTTTTTCCCACAATTTTTTACCTGAAAAATGAGGAAAAACACTGTTCCTGCCCTGTCACACCCCCATCCCCCGAAAAAAAAAAGGAAAAACATCCCAAAAAAAAAGGAATTTTTGGGTTTCTTCCATCCCAATATGGTGCATATGTTGGCTCTTTGTTCTAGATTCCCCGGAAAGTAATCTGTACCTTAAACACTTTAATGAAATTTAAAAAAACACTTTTATTTAATTTTAAATCCCTTTTTAAATTTTATGAGCACAAATTATTAGTTATACTGTTTTTAGAATTTTTTTTTGGTTTTCAGTACTTTTTAAAAAGCCCTGTTAATGTTTCGTAAAAGAAACTAGATGCTCTTTTTTGTTTTTTTCATTTTTTTTTTTGTTAGAAAAAAAACTTGTCTCCCCCCAAAATATCATTGACTTACGAAGTTAAAATGAAAGATATTTTTGAAGAAAAAAATAAATTTCAAGAGGGCCATGGGGCCCTGAATTTTGCTTAAACCCGGTATTCAAGTTTAATTAAGGGCCAAAACCAAATTTACCCTTAACCCCCCATGAGGTCCATTAAATGATTTGTTTAAGGGGAAGACAAAAAATATTTAAAAATTTTTTTAAGATATTTTTAAATTTGAAATGTTGACGTTTCCCCGGCAAAGGGAAAAAAATTAAAAATTTAAAATCCAAAAAAAAAAGGGCACCTTTATTGGTTATTTTTAAAAGGTTTTGGGCCCCTAGGGATGTTGTGGGGCAAAAATCAGTTAGGAGTAGAGGGGTGAAACCCGTTATTTAAAAAATGTTTAAGTTTTTAGAAACAACCGGGGGGTGGTGTGCAATTTTTTCCCATCGGGGCCCTGAAGTGAAAAAATCTTAACAGAGATTTACTTTGGGAAAAATACTTTAAAAAATTTTTAAACTTAGTCCTTTCATGATGAAGTGGACAATTTTTATTAAAATTCCTTTCGGAAATTTGTCTCTCGGGTGTGGTCGTTTTTACCCAAAAAAATTATGTTTTTAAAAAACGTATAGTAGACGTAACTAGAAAAAACTAAAACCCCCGGGGCCTTTTGTTTTTGGAAATAAAAAACTTGAAATTTTTCCCGTATTTTAAATCTATAAACCCTTTCTAAGTGACCCCAAGTTTGGGGGCCCTTTAACTCCCAAAGGGTCATGATTTTTAACAAAAAGGTTTGAAGGGCCACCCGACAGTGCTAATTTTCCCCGAAATCCCAAAAGCAGCTTTTTTTTTCTGTAAAAAAGGGGTTTTTTAATTTTTCCCTTTTAAAAACTCTTTGTAAAAACTAAAAAACCCATTTGGGGCTTTTATTTTAAAATCTCAGGACATGATTTTACCAAAAACCCCGGGAGAGGTCTACCAACAATTTCGGAAAATATCAAATATTTTAAGCTCCAAAACTTTGAAGGTTTTTAAAATTTTTGCTAATTTGGTTTCCCCTGGGAATCAGGAAATTCTTTCATATTTTTCATAAATTTTTTGAGGGAAATTTTACAGAGTTTATAGCAAAAAAATAAAATTAAAATTTTGGAAGAAATTGGGGTCAGCAGTTCTTTGAAATCCCTTTTTGGCGGCCCTTAAAATGATTTAAAGGGGAAATTCAAAAGCATATTTAAAAATGGTTTTATGAAAAACATATTAAAATGGTTTAAAAAAAAAAAAAAAAAAAAAAAAAAAAAAAAAAAAAAAAAAAAAAAAAAAAATTATTTTTTTCTGCCTTTTTTTAAAAAAAAGAAAAAAAAAAGTCAAAAAGTAAACAGATTTGTTTCATCAAAAAAATTATAAAACAAACCAATTGTGATCCCTAGGGTGTATAATACCTATAATAAGGTTATAAAACATGTTTTTTTAATGAAAAGGGTGACAAGCGTATAAAAAACTGATTCAAAATTTTTAAAAAAATTTTCCCGGGGAAAACTTCAGCTTGAACCCCCCACTGGGTTTCTAAATGGAAAAAAAAAAAACAAAAGCGTTTTTTCGCCAATTTAAATGCTTTTTGAAATTCACCTAAAAACACTAGAAAAAACGAAGGAAAAATGGGCCGAACTTTTTCTTTTGGTTTAAAACCCGGCCGGCTGATGTTATAAAAGATGAAAAATCAAATGTTTAAAAATAATTTTTATTTGATTCTAAATTTCTTTGGTTTTGTAACAACGAAATTTTAATAGCGATGTAATAGGAAAATTTTTGGCGTTAAAATTTAACACAACAATTTAAACCGGGATTTTTTAGTGGTTTTAACAGGATTTTCAAGTTTGCAATTCAATTGTAAAAAAACCCCTTTTTTTCAAAAGGTTTTAAAAAAAGTACATTAGATTAAAAAGATCTCCACGGGGTTTTATTTAAAGCATTCCCATTTCTGCAAAACTTTTCGGTAAAGTAGGGCTGGAAAGGGGGGAATTTGTTTTTGAAAAAAAATTCAAAGGGATCGCATTGTATCGCGGTTTTTTAAAAAGGGGATTTGCCAATTTCCCCGGGTGAATGCCCCGGCGTATTTTAAACTAGTGTAATTTTAACTGTGTAAATTTTTCGTAAAATCTTTTTCAAAAATTTTTATATTAAAACATAGTTGGAAAAAATTTAATTCATAAAACAAAAAACACTATAATGAATGACAAATTTAAAATTTATTTTTTTGGGCCCTTTGGTCATAAGGGATATAGGGGGAATTCAAGGGATTGGGAAAATGTAGATGGGGCCGGACTTTTAAAGGGCAATTTATTGCCCTTATTCAGTATGCCGTGGCAAAAGATAAAAGGCCCGCAGAAAAGGGAAAAGGAAATGATCTCATGCTTTTTTCCGGGGACCCAAAAACAATTAAAAAAAACACAATTTTACATAAACGACACACCCTGTTACACAAAACCCTACACGTACCGTAGATGACCCAATTTTTAAATTTTTAAATTTTTTATTCCGGGGCTTAATCTATCGAATACATTGAATGCGCGTCATTTAAAATAATCAAGTTAGATTGTTGGTATGAGTTCCAGGGATTAACTCGCTCAAAACAAGTAAATCTTTAACGATTGCTGCAGCCAAAGTGTCGTTCCAAAAACCCAGTCAGTCAGGCCAAAATTTTGTTTTTTTCTGTTAAGCGAATAAATTTTACAATCATTAATTAGTACTGCGTAGTTTTCTTTCTTTCTTTTTATTGCAGTTCCAATGTCTTATACACCGCATTCGGAAAACCCCTTTCCCAAAAAGACAGAACTAAAAATTAAATTTCTCATAACCTAAAAATAAACCAAAAAATTGTTTATTCTTAATTGTTATAACGCTAGTACTTACACAACATATATACAAAAGATGCAGGTCTTATTACAAATATATTTTTTGTTCGATTTTTTCGTCAGGAACAATTAAAATTTTCAGTTTTACTGGTGAAGAAAGACCTCAGGTGCCACTCCGTACATTAAATTCAGCACGAACGGGAACGAGTGACGTTTTCCGCTAAATTAGTTAGAAGTATCTTCCTCATATAAAGGCAATATTAAGTATTCTTGCGGGATCGAACCCAAAAGGTTGAGGTGGCAAGTAAGTTGGACACAAATACTAAAAAGCAATATAGCTGAATTACTAGCTCCGTGAAACTTTATTTAAAAAAAAAAATCTAGTATTAAAAGTTCTTAACAGACTCACTGTAATTTTGAATTGGGATAATTTATATTTTTGGTATTCACCAATTTGCAAGTAAAAGTTGCACAAAGTTTTAACCCAGGTTTAAAAGTAAAAGTTTCCACTAATACCCTTGAATTTTTTGAAAACGGTAGGCAAAGTAAGAACAACCAAATAGAAAGATGTGCATAATTAAATAAGTCTGAAAATCCAAACCCAAGTTTTATATTTTGTACGAACTATTAAAATTTAAAAAAAAGTAAAGGGGTGGGAACAAAAAAAATGGCTTTGGTAAAAATTTTTTTATTTGTATGTAATGTAAAATTTAAAAAACATAAAAATATTTTTAAATTTAAACAATTTATAAGATAATCAATTTTCTGGGAAAAAAGAAATTGGGTCAAAAAAAAATAAGATTTTTTTGTTTTGTAACCAAAAAAAAAGAAAATGGCCCGGCCCCGATTTTTTAAAAAAAGGCTTTGTGGTTATTTTTTTTTGATTTCAAAATTTTTATTTTTTTCGCCATTAAATTCCCTTTTGGGCGGAAAAGGAAGGGTTTTAATTTTAAAAACTGCATTCCTTCTTTTGGGGGACTGACAATCAATTTTTAACATTTCCTTTTTAAAAAAACCCAAAATTGACTTTTGAATTTTTACAATTATTTCAATATTTGTTTTGTTATAAAACTGCAAAGTTTGTAAAAGTCCCCTTTTCATTGGATAATCGTGACGTTTTTATAGTTTTTTGGGCCCTGTATAAAGAAAAAACTCAAAATTTTTTCTCTAATAACAAAAGGGGAAATTGCAGTAAATTTTAAAAATATTATAAAAATTAGTTTTAAAGATTGTTGTCATGGTATTTGGCCCCAATATAAAATTTGGGTTTTTTGCAAACCCTAAAACCCCCACCTTTGGGGCTGTGTTTTTAGGGGACAACGTTTATTGGGCCGATAAACCTGTCCCAAAAAATAACTAATAAAATTAAAGGTGTGTAAACAAGTAATATCCGTTTTTGTTAGAGTACTTCGTGTTCCAGGAAAACATTCACACAACTAACACCCTGAATTTGTTAAAACAATGTGCGCGTTGACCCTTTACGCCCCCCAACACATAATAAAATTTAATTTTCATGTTGGTGGATATTTAATCAAACCGAAAATTTATATCATTAAAAAACCATTTTTTTAAAATATTTTAACAAAGGGAAGGGTTTTATTTTTAAAATTTAGTAAAACAATTTTTAAATAAGTATTTAAAAGGGTTTTTTAAACGTGTATGATAATTTTGCAAATTATTCACAGCGGATAATTACACTCCCCACCCGGGCGTGCAAAAAGCCCCTGTTTTTTTATATTAATATATAGATTTCTCGACAAAAATAAAAAGAAAAAACCCGACTTCACCTTTAAAGCGAAGTTGCGCAAAAAAATATTTTTCCCTTTAAATGAAATGTTTTGGGGAATAGCATCAACATTTTTTCGACAAGGTGTAATGTATTTTTGGTTAAATTGCGTCAGGTCAAATTTTTTTTCGAGAAAGTTAAATGCAATCACGTATTGGCCCTCTACATGTTTTTCGAAAAAGAAAACTTTTATTAAATTTCTCGTCTAAAAATTTTACTCGTCCATGTGCAATGTTCCTGTATTATGCAAACAAAACCATTTTGCCAAATTAGCTAGAATTTTTCGTTTATTCCGGAATCATTTTTTGCGAAAACCACTGAACAATATCATGCCTTTTAGACGCCTTTTAAATTTTTTTAACTTGCGTAAATCTTCTCACAAAAGATCGCGTAAAGGTGACCCTTTTGAAGCTTCCGTATATAGCCACTCAATTTCGTCAAGTTGAAATTATGAATTTCACAAGTTGATATTGTGAAACTCAAAACGTAAAATTTTTTGGGTTTAAATTTTAAACAAGTTGAAAAACATGAAATTTGTGTTTTTTGAAAAACGTTTTCGAGAAACGTTTAAAATTCATGAAGCAATTAATTGCACTGTTATGTATGATATTTAGGTAAAGCAATGCAATAAGAATATAAATCGTAAATACTATAACTCCGGTTAGTTATATTTATTCATCCTGATCAGCATGAGTAGGTACATTGTATATGATAATACACAATAAATTATGTACATTTTCTAACATAACTTTCATGTACAATCGTTAACAATAATTCTATACATATCTACTTTATTTATTATAATTATTATTGTATGTCTTATATGAGTATGTGCGTGTGAATATATATATAAGTCGTATTTAAAAAAAAAACTTCCAAAAGGGAGGAATATACATGTATGATATATGTACATGTATATGGTATTCAGATAAAGCAATATAATTAAACGACCATACTATTAGTTATATCTATTCATCCTGAAGAGCATGATACATGTATTAGGTATAATAAAGGACAAAGTAAAATATATACATTTTATAACATAACTTTCATGTAATGGTTAACTATAATTCTATACATATACATGTATATTATATTATGATATATCTTATAATAGAAAAGTCAACTGAAGCCAAAAAAAAACTGATGTAAACTTTATCTTATCAACTTTCTTGTTATCAAAAAATTGACCTGCTTAATTCGTGAAATCGAGTTTGGTATATTCCATTTGAAATGTATAAGATTTCAACATTAGAATAGAAAAAAAGTTGTTCAGACTGCTCGAATGTATGTGCTGGCTTGGCTGTATACGGGTGGCAAAGGCTAATCACTTTCAGGTCAGGCAGTTTGAGGGGTAAAGGTATAAAAAGAACGTAATGACATTATATCACAAATTGTGTAACAAAAACAAATCAGCAAATTCATATTTACAATAAAATATATCATTATATAGTCAGCATTATGTGATGATTAAAACATAAGATAACTACGGTTCAGAAAGCAACTACTTTACATATAAGCCGTGCTAAATAACAAAAATAGAGAAAGAGTGATCCTTTAGAAACATTAATCACAATAGTATTGCACAAAAATGGCAGACTCGGTTCGAGTCTGTACACGAAAAGTTAAGTCTGTCGATTAATTGATGAATTTCAAGTTTATTGCTCATGTGCTTGAAATAAAATAAGTATATCAATTGAATATTTATTGAAATTATTAATATTGAATTGTTTACTCCTTAATCTGTCTGTCATAGCATAAATTGACTTCATTTTGATGAGCACACATTTTCCCAGAATATTGTTGTATTCTATATAATTGTTATAATATCTTTTTCGTTATGAGCAGCTACATTGGTAATAGACCATAAGTATAATTCAATGATCCATCCATCATATGTCATCGATAAATTCTTGTTTCATTTTTTTTAAAGTTTGTGTGTGTGCGCGCGCGTGCGTTGTGCGAGTGAATCTTTTATGTGAAACAGGGAATAGTGCTGTTATGTTGATATTTTGAATTTCTGCATTTTCGTAGTTCCAACAGAGCTACTTGTAACAACAATAAATGATTTATCACGCGAGACACATACTGTAAATGGATTTTCAATATCTATCTTGTATGATGACAATACCTGACCACGTTGGGATATCTGTACAATGGTGTTTGTTTTACGACAACACAACAGGATAGTATCAGAAGGTCCAACTGCTGCACCACGTGGGTCCTGTATCTGGTCATCCTTCACTACGACTCTCGTGTCTGTTTTGATATCATATATGTAAACTGTATGTTTGTTTCTATCTGTTATCACCACTTTGTCACTGCTCTTTATGTAAGTACAGGCGCTAGTGTCTATAGTATATATCTTGTTTGGAAAGTTAACATCAAAATCATGCTCCTCACCTGTCAATGATACAATACGAACAGGTCTTGGATAATCATAAGTCCCTACTACAAACTGTCTATCATCTTTCAAACATATAGAGCAATATTTTGTGGTCACTTTACACGTCCTTCTTGCAGTTATTTCATTAAATTTACTAACATGTAGTAATTCTATATTGTATCCATTGCCACATGTTATCGCTACTTCCTCCTCAGATACTACAACAACAGAAAATGGTTTGTAAGGTAGCTGATATGATCCTACTTTCTCAAGCTTCTCATTGTACACTAAACATTTCCCGTTTTTGTTATCAACAGCCACAAGTCTACCATCAGGTAAAAAATCTATGCCTGTATAGAACGGTTCATCGATATCATCTCCCGTCTTCTTCAAATCAATAGAAGAAACTGGTGTTAACTTTATCATCATGTAAACAAAATTAACATCTCCCTGGTGATGAAAATTCAATTGTAATTGTCCTGGAACATATTCAGTAACTGGTAATGGCGGCAGTTTTATTGTTTCGTCAAATTGAAAAGAAATGTTCACCGTCTCTAAACTCTGACATTCCTCCTTGACGTTACTCTCCATTTTCTGTTCTGCTATATATTTCTGTACTGGAGTTCCATTTTTGAAAATACTTTCAATTGTTTCTAAGCACGATGTTACATCAGCCAAATCTTTCTCGTTTTGTGTTTGCTTCTTTGTCAGATTTTCTAAGGTTTCTTTCTGCAGAGTTTCAGCTCTTTTGTTAACGGAATCTTCTAGATCGGCAAACATTTTCATTACTTCGTCTCGCATTCGTCTTATCTTTACATGTATTTCTTTTATATCTTGAGCAAGTTGATCTTTTGAAGAGTGAATATGTCTCGCAACACTCTCAGCAGCTTCTTTAGCTTCCTTCAATTTCTCCCCTAATGTAGAAATTGGTGAGGTAATATTCCCAGCAATCTTCTCAATTTCTACAACGCTGTGACATTTTCGATGATTAACAATTGCACACTTACTGCAGCAGAGCTTCTTTTCATCTTCACAGAAAAATTCAAAAGAATGTTGATGTTGATCACATAGATCTAAGGCCTTCATTTTAACCGAAATACTTGCAAAATCAGCTTTATTCACGCTCACCAATTTATGGCTTTTTAAGATGGCGAGCATGTTGTGTACATTTGAACAATCATTACACTGGAATTCATTACAAGTTGAACAAAACTTGTCAGCTACAGTTTCTTGATCCTTACTTAAACATGGTTGACACAAGTATTCCTTCACACGACCAGGAACTTCATCATCCTCTCCTATTTTACTTCCACTATCCGCCATTTTGTGTAACGATTATAGTGTCCCTATTTTAGAAATAATATAATGTACCTGTACATTTACATCTCCAGGTCAATATTCAGCGACTTCACAAACTAAGATATTTCAATGAAACAAGTCACGGTTTTTAACTGATTTAACTAAATAAAATGTTTATGTAACCCAAATATATTGTTCCGATCCAAACGTCATCTGTCATTTAATAGATCAACTTGGAAGGCGGAAGTTAAATTTCCATGAAATCTATATTTAAATTATATGTCGAACACAATAACGTTTACATTATCTGGTCGTACCATTATGATATTATGGGTTGTGCAAGTTATTCAACTTTTACATTAGCAAATGTCAAATAAGCGTTGCTGTTCAAGTTCGATATTTACTGCATATGACCGGGTGCGAAAAAAGATAGCATATTTTAAGTATAAATGAAATTTTATGCTTCAGACCATCTAAGATAATGAGCATAAAGTATGCTAAATAATTAATTCTGAAAGATCCTTTTCTTTGTGAAAAAAAAAACTGGTCATCTATGAGTAGATGGGGAAAACGTAGAGGTATATTAATCACTTAAAACATTACTTTGCCAATTAGATATATTAATACCAGAGAAAATGTTTATATTTGGAAGTAAACATAAATAAATAAATAAATTTCACAATGGCTGCATTGAAGGAAAGTAATCTTTTTAATATTTGTTTCAATTTACCGAAAGAAACGAATATTGTTTGTTCTTGGCACCGGACAATACCGTCCCACCTCTATGCCTCATTTTTTTTATTTTAGGCGTAAACATTGATAGTTAGTTTATGAGTTTTTAAATCTGAAGATTAAACTTTTGATTTTGATTGCAGTAGGTCATTATATATATATATATATATATATATATATATATATATATATATATATATATATATATATATATTGTATTTGTATATTTTGTCTTAATAGCGAGTTAGTTTTAAATGCAATATTAATCTTTACATTAAAAATATGTTAAGAAATATATATATATTATTCTTTATGTTTTCACCATATAAAAACTGTCATGCTTAATTTATGTGTAAACAAGATGAATAAAGATATCTATTCGGTGTTATAGTATTTGAGTTTCAAAAACTATTACTGTATTTAAATATCATACATCTTTCTCTAGAAAACTTCAAGATAAGGGAAATAAAGAATATTAGATAATTGTAAAAATTATCAAACTAGATATAGTGATATATTACTACAGATTAAAAAAAATGTTAAATACATATAAGTTAAAAGCGATCATTCGATCAAATCTGTTTTTCTGTTCAGAATACTTTTAAACGAATGGAAATTTCAAGCAATGCTAAATAATGCATCTAATTGTTTTGTGAATTTCATCTTTATTAATTCACGATCAGTTCCATAAATTCACGATTTAAAGTTCATGTTCACGAATTCACGATTTCAATAACACGAATTCATTTTTTACAACTTGAAGAATAAGATTTTTCATTTTTCATTTAGTTCAATAACACAAATTTTTCAACTTCAGTTTCTAACATTGAGAATTCACGATATCAATTCCGTTACTTTACGAATTCACGATTTCAACAATCAACTTCATGATTAAGATTTCAAGAATTCAACCTGACGAGTTTATATTTTAGTTTAGTTTATATACCTTTTTACGACGCGGTCCGTTGCTATGAAATATCGACCGGAATTAGAATGCGCAATCTGCGTAGAATCTGGGCAGAAAATGCTTCGCCCTACATAAAATATATAGTAGAAGTTCATAGACAATGCTGAGTTAGTTCAAGGTAAACGATAGAAAATTATATAAAATAGCTTTCAACAAATATATAAAAGATGACTTTATAGCTTTGTGGCGAAAAATGCCATAAAAAGGCATGGAAAAGACACTTGTTTAAGAATTTACGATCACGGACCTGACACTGAGATCATTTTTTTTAAAGAAGATGTGGAAATATATCTATTAGCAAATGAAAAGTCAACTTATTTGCTGTTGAAATAGTTCATTTAAAAACAAAAGAAATTTTACAACATGAAATCGAGATTAATTATCATTCAGAAAAAATATCAGAACAGGTGATAATGCATTTTTAGTGTTCAATATACCTGATTATATCCTTTATCCGATTTGCCTGTGATGCAAACAGAAAAATTTAAGTCACATAAATAGATTTTAAATTTTTTATTTCTTCAAAATCTTGAGAAGTTCAGATGGGTTGTTTGGAAAAGATATAACATACATTTTATCCGCTTATTCGTAATACATGTTATTTTTAATAATGCACGTCACACAATTTTTCTCTTCTCAAAATCCTTAAACATTGATCGGTATATTTAAAAGTTTCATAAATTACCATTTTAATAAGCGTAACTGATTAACTATATCATGATATTTAAACGTCCCGGTTGAATGAACAAGCGTTCGGGTGCCAATCTGTTTGACACTTGCCGCCTGACCAATCCAATTATTCAAAGGAAGTGTACAATACAAATTGTGTAATATTATGTAATAAAGGGGTAGTAACACCCTACTGTTTCAATTTAAATTACTGATGGAAAAGTCGTCTAATGATACCTTAAACAAAGACATGTGTGTGCCCGTTTTGACCATTGAATTATTACTCCCGCACATTTTCGTAGATCTGTTAAAAAATAAATTTACGTTTTCAGTACTTACCGCCTTAAGGTGACAACGGAGTCAATAATCACTGAAAATACCTAAAATGAGATTTTTTGCTTAGTAGATTTATCAACCTTTTCTGAACACATTCGTGATTTAATTTTGGAAGCAGTTAGTCCAAAAAATGTGTTTTTAAACGTTTTAAAACGGTACCTGTACCATTTTTATCTGCTATTCGCGTAACCTGTCAATTATCGATAACGCTCCGCCCCCTGTTGAGGCATCAATGAGGGAAATCGGTAGTTCCATATATCCGTGAATTACCGGTCCATACTGCTCGTAATTCATGTATCGTACAAATACCGTACATCTTTTTAATGAATATCGTCTACCTTTTATTTGGCATTTTTTATAAAGTAAGGAATTGTCGGCCAATGTACGTAACATAATGTATGAAACATAAATAATTAAGCATAGCGGCAAATCGCACGACCACGGGGTTGATTAAAAATAAAGTTGCTAAAATATCCATAATGTGTGAAAATAATTTGTCTGTCCCGTTAATCTGATAGATATTACATTGAGTTTATGGACTTTTGTACGGATTCAACGGCTTGCTTTACATTAGACCTCGTTTTCTAACAATGTCAAGTAAAACAACAACAAAAACAGACAACATTTTTTATGTGAACGCCTATATGACTTGTGTCAAAAGTCAAAGTCAAAATATCTTTATTTTTCATCAGTTCACAATAAGTGACAACATGATACATTCCAAAAATTATGAAACAATTAAATTCGGGTAAAAAATAGGACAAAGTAGGCTAGCAAAAATCACATTTTAAAAAAGTGAAGATCCTTTCATAAAGAAAAGGAAAAGTTGATTTAAAGTTTCTTCTTTTGTATATAACTTCAGGCTACGAGAAAGTGTGAGAAAATTATTATATTCCAATATGACAAATTGATTCAAAAATGATAAAATGAAAAACTTATAGGCGGAGAAAAGTTGATTTAAACGAAGTTAATGTACACCAAACGATTTTTATTATTATCTCAATTTGTCTTGATATGTCGATTAGGTTTTTGTTACGTAAGGCAACGCTCCTATTTTTATATTTACAGACTAATGCGCGTGTAGTCTGTGACCTATATCCGCGTGACATACCCAGTCTGAACAAAAAATGAGCCGCGTCACGACAAAACCAACACAATGGGCCCGCGACCAGCATGGATCCAGACCAGCCCGCGCACCCGCGCAGTCCGACCAGGACCCACGCTGCTCGCTAACAGTTTCTCTACCTGTAATAGGGTTTGTAAGCGCAGGCCGGTCCGGATCCATGCCGGCCGCAAACCCATCACGTTGGCCCCGTCGCGACACGGCTAAAATGATCTATATTAAGTAACGCGGAATCGGAATCTTTCGTTTGAGTAATTTTAATTGTAAACGTTGTAAGACGATATGTTTACATAAGGCGAGACGGAATTTTTTCTATCTTTTTTTTTTTGAAATTAAGTTTCAAAAAGCTGTGGCACCAGTATCTCTTTACTTTTTGAAAAGGCGCTAGTAAGGTTTGACTATCGAATAAGATTAAAGTATGTTATGACTTTTCCGGCCATTATGGCTAATGGTGTCAAGATTGTTTCTGAATCTGAGGAAAATAATTCTGCGAACTTAATCACGTTTGGATGCCTATAGAAGTATGGCTTAATAAATCGCTTTCTTTCACTATCAAAAAGTGGACAGCGGAGGATATAGTGAAAAATATCACCAATATCGCACTGTGTGCAAAAAGGACATTTCCTTTGATCGTACGGAATTTTTGGATTTGGCCATGACCCAGTTTCAATAGGGAGCCTGTTATTTCCTGATCTTAAATGGAATAAATTTAAACGAAGATTTTGGGGTAAGATTTTAAAGTAGTTTTCAAGTTTTAATTCTCTTTTAAATAACTTATAATTTGAACATTTAGCTGATTGTAGCATTGGACCGTGCCATTTCTGGATAAACTGGTCTGTCAGTGTATGTTTAACTAAATGATTTATATTTTTTAAGTTTACAGTCTTTTGGTTAAGCCAAATATAGGTATATCCCGTGGAATCTAATATTGATTTAACTGTATCGATCCACTTAAAACTTGAATTTGAGTGGAGCATATATTCATAGCATTTTCTCGCGATCTTTTCTGTTTTTCCTGCTAAGAGTTTGCACCAAAATTGAATAATTCGTGACTTGATTACAATTTCTAGTGGAACTCTCCCCAAGTCCCCATATAGAAAGGAAAGCGGGGTGCTTCGTTTACTTTTTGTTATTTTTCGCAAAAATTCTGTATGAACCCTTTCTATAAGATCAAGGTTTTCTATTCCCCACACCTCACAATTATATGTAAGAATGGGTACTATTGTCTGGTCAAATAATTTAATCTGCAGATCAATTGGTAGGTCAAGGTTAAATATTCTTGTGTATAGGAGATGCATAGCCTTCTTAGCCTGGCTAGCTATAGATTTTCGAGCGCCAAGAAAATTTCCAGACGAAAAGAACAAAATGCCTAGGTATTTAAATTCCTTTACTATTTCTATAGGTTCATCTTTGAAAAAAAACTTATATCTATCTGGTTTATTTGTTCCAAATATTATAATTTTAGTCTTGTTCATATTTATTGTTAATTTCCATTTATTGCAATATTCATAAAAATCGTTTAATAAGTTTTGAAATTTAGCCTCATCATCGCTCATTATAGCGGTGTCGTCCGCGTACAGCAGTACAAATAATTTAATAAATAGCTGAATTTCATTATCATTTAATTCTAAGACAATACCATCATTATTCCTTGAGAGAGATTGTTCCAGATCGTTTAAGTAAATAGAGAAGAGGATCGGCGAAAGATTTTCGCCTTGCCTTACGCCGCACGTGCTGTCGAAAAACATTGAAACTAGGTCATCCTTTGAAACACAGGATTTTATGTTCTGGTACATGTTAAATATAATCTGGTATAATTTTCCCTGTACTCCTATATTTCGTAATTTACACCATAATCCCGCCCGCCAAACTTTATCGAACGCAGAAGAAAAATCAATGAATGAAACAAATAATTTCTTTTTCTGTGACTTAAATTTATCAATGAGGAATTTTAGAGAGAAAATATGGTCAGTGGTTGAATTACCGGTTCGAAACCCTGCCTGGTCCTCATTTAAAAGGCCGTTTGTATCAAGGAAATTTTTCACTCGCTCGTTAAGTATTGCTGTAAATAATTTGCCCATGCACGAGAGGATTGTGATTGGTCGATAGTTTTGGGGGTCAGTCGGTGAACCTTTCTTTTTATAAATTGGTTTTATTGAACCAATAAGCCAGCTATCTGGGATAACGCCCGAGTCAAATATTTTATTAAAAAAGGAGCAATAGATAGGTATCATAAACTCTTTAGTACTTTTTATGTATTCGTTATAGATATAATCTTGTGGGGAAGCTGCTTTGGCATTATTACATTTTGATATCATTTTGCGGATTTCATCTTCAGTTATTTCCGAATCGAGGCTGTTATTTTCTACATGTAATGGGTTCGAATCTAGGTTCGGGTCAGTGGCGTTTGACAATTCTTCGTCAGTATTAATATTTTTAAAATGATTATAAAAAGTCTCAATGTCTGGCGTTTCGCGGGGTTTTGAATTATTTTTTAGCCTATTTAGGAGATTCCAGTATTGTTTTGGTTGGCCTGGATGCATAGCACGAAGTTTCTTTTCATTTCGTGATTTATGTATACTGATGTATTTATTCATAGTCTGCTTATATGACCTACTTGCCTTATCTAAATTTTGTTTGTTTTCATGACTTTTGTGTAAGTTGTACTTCTTTCTAGCGGTATTGTACATACGCCTAAATTTTTGGCACTGAGGCCCATACCAGGGTTTACTATTTGGTTTTCTTTTAAATTTAAATGTGTTTTTCGATGAGAAGGTTAATTCTGCTGCATTTTGGAAAATAGATGAAATTTTATTTGCAATGTCGTTTATGTCTGTTGCGGATGGGGTCTGTTGCATATTTTGTAGTTTGGTTTTTATATTATCGACTTCAGGGTATTGGATATTCATAACAAATTCAGACTTAAGGTCATTAACCCATTTGGGGGGTTTTTAAAGTGGTGCGTTCGAAACTGAGTCGGAAGCGGATATATCGTGTGACTTAGGCGGCAAGTTATTAATGTCTATAATTATTTCTAGCACCAAAATTGCATGGCCGTCGGAGAAAAGAAGGTCTGATTCTAAAATCCGGAAGTCAGTAAAATACTGAAAACATTTGTATGTTGCAAGTGCGTAGTCAATCGTAGACACATTTTTAAAAGTGAATTTATTTGAGTCGCCGATTCGTCCGTTTAATATAAAAAAATTATGGGTTGACAAATTTCGATCAATTTTAGGCCCGTGGCATCAACCTTTGAATCGGGCGATAGTCTTTGAAGGGGGATATTTAGCCGTTTTAAATCTTCTACACAGTTAAAGTCATTAACAAAATCTTCATCAAGATCAAGCCCTCTTGCAATTGACCTATCAAAACATACAAAATCAGGCAAACATGCACAATGAGCGTTCGCATCCCCTAGTATAATGCAATAGTTATATTCAGCTGCTTTCTCTGAGACCTCATTTTCGAATCTAAAAAGTTCATCTTCGTTAAAAAATTTTGACTGCCTAGGTGGGATATACATTGTTCCAATAATGTAAGATTTGTCATTTTTCAGGGAAACCTTTATCCAAAATATGTATTCAGAATCACATTTTAATATTTCAATAAAATCTAAAAGTTCATTTTTCAAGAAAAAACCAGTGCCACCTGACTTTCTAATATACCTTTCTTTCCTGGGTTTCGAATAAAAAGTGAAGCCAGGTATCTCAATGATATCATAAAAGTCAACTTTTGTCTCTTGGACGGCCAAAATATCGAAAGATTGTACGAGCGCAATAAAATCCGGATAATTACATTTCTGTTTTAAACCGCATACGTTTAAACTGCCAATTTTAATTGAACGCGTTGCTTGTTTCATAATAGAATTTTTACAATTCGGATTCCGAGCATTTTTTTCATCCGTCGGGGGCAGTATTTCTTGATTATCAAAATGTTCACACTTTCTAAAATTAGAACAAGAAGGGAGGTTAATACAGTTTTCGCAAAGATAATCAATATTTGGCTGTAATTTAAGTTCACAGTTGCTCACACAAGTAAGATCAGTATTTATAAAGTGTTGACATTTGGTTACATTTGAAGAGGATGGTAAGTTTAAACATAAATCACAAATATAGTCAATATTTCTGTTACAGGTTAAGTGAAAATCATACATATTGTCATTATCGTCAGAATTGATTGTGTATGACGTGGAAACTGTATTACAACTGTTACTTAAAAGAAGATTTTCAGAGCTTAAGTTATTACTACATTTAGAAGATAATACCTTATAATCATTACAATCTTGGTTAGAATACTCAAATGTTCTTTCAGTCAATAAATCACTATTACACGTGGAAATACTGTCCTTTTAAGGTGCTAATCAACACTAGAGTTTGCACTTACAGCAGCCGACATTCCGTGATCACCATGTGTAACGACGTCTGAGTACGAGCGTTCTTTGGAAGAGTTAAGGATCTGAAGATGGGGAGCAGTTATCTGATGTCCAGGCAAGGGGGGATTTGTTGAATTTGTCTCGTGAATTTGTTCGTTAGAATAGCTCGGTTTAGATTTATGTCTCATACCGTTAGAGTGCTGCCCATTTGAAGAGTGTACCGAAATGTCATTTTGATGAGGCCCGGCAACCCCTACGTCAGGAACAGTTGAAGTAGTTTGAGAGCCATAAGGGGGAGGTGGTGGTCTTGGGACTGTATATCCCTGTAGAGTACGTTGGAGAGGCTCTTGGTTTGCTAATTGTGATTGGATAATATTACAGAGTTTGTCGTTGTTTTCTTCTACAGTTGCTTTCACCCTATCTTGAATATTGGTGTGGCGTGATTTACCCATTATTTCCCACCAATCAGGGAACATATCCTGGATAACTTTGCCGCGCACTTTCAAAGCAGCTGGATATACAATTTTAACATACTTGCTGCCATGTTTTGAGCGTTCGGTTTTAAATTGTTGCCACAGTTTTTTCCTTGCATCAGATATCTCTTTGGGAAAGTCTCTGGATATACCAATGTTAGTATCCTTCAATCTAAAACAATTTGCTAATATCAGCTCAACCTCTGTTGTGGTACGGTGTCCCTGACAAATTTCTAAACCATTTTAGATTGTTTAAGGATGACTATTTCTATATGAATCAATAAAAAAAGATATTAATATATATTATCAATGAATGCTTTGAATAAATTGTTCGCCAGTAAACCGAACACAGTTCTAATAAATCTGGGACAAAGTATGGAATTTATTGTATATCTCAGTAGAAACTGGATATCTATACCGTGCATAGATGCTTTTCATGATAATAGAAGTCAAGAAGATCAGATCATAATGATCGAGTGATACCTTTCATTTCTGTTAAAATATGTGAAGCATTTGTATCAATTTGGAGGAAAAAATATATAATATCCCGTTCTTATTTGTACATCTACCGTGGCCTTTAAAATACCGTCAGAAGCTCAGTTTTTTGTTATTTTAATTTATATTTTGACAGAATTTCATACACGAATACACAGACAGAGTGACACTGGTATAATATAATAATAATGCTGATGAAACTTCAAAAGTGAAACAATTAAATACCCCGCTAGCGGTGCGCAAATACGTTCCATTTCCCCCCACCGAGTGCCTCAAATTTTACCGAAAGTCACGTGACATGTGCGACCGATACCAGACGGACAGTAAATCACGTTAAGATTTGAAGAAATTTCTGTTATAAACTGATATTAATCAGCAACTTTTTAATTGGTCAGATGTCACTGGGTCATAAAATGTTGTTAGAGTATGTTACCGCAACCTGTGACCCTCTCTGGTGCGATATTTGTGTATTATGCAATTATTTAGCGTGAAACGTAGGGGTCCGAGAGAGAACAGCCGATTTATGACACTTCGTTTGATGCGGGTCGGACTAACTTTGAATCGGCATAACTTTTTTAATAATCAAGCAATTAACATGCGGTTTAAAGCACATGAAAGGGAATTCATTTACGGAGGGAACCGTGTCAGGGATTTTTGTTTGCTCAATCAGCGACTTAATTATCTTTAATTACGTAATATGTATGGTGAAAAAAGTCGCATAAATTGTTTGACGTTACGTAATATTTTTTTGAGAAAAGATAGAAAAAATTTGAGACACGGTTCCCCAGATATTATAAGTATGTTTATTTTCCAAAAGTTTGATAACAAAAAAATAAAAAATGACTTTGATATGACGTTTTAAAATTTTAGGATTTTTATTAAAAATCAATCATTTACAAAGGCATTTTTTTCAAATATGTTATTTTTTTATGATGATCAGCGACAATTAATGCACAAAGATTAAATAAATAACAGTTATTACTAAAATAAGTTGGTGTAAATGACATTTATGTTAGTACCACGGAAAGTGTCTGTTGTCACCTTAAGTCATCCTTTAACATATCTTTAACACCCTGCTGTTTCAATTTAAATTACTGATGGAAAAATCGTCTAATGATACCTTAAACAAAGACATGTGTGTGCCTGTTTTGACCATTGAATTATTACTCCCGCACATTTTCGTAGATCTGTTAAAAATAAATTCACGTTTTCAGTACTTACCGCCTTAAGTCATCCCAAAATTAATATTTTTTGATAACATGAAATCGCATCTATTAAAGCCTTAAAGTATGATAAACTGTAGACATCGTTATTGCGTTTTGCCCTACGCAGAATACGCATGCGCGAAATGCAACATTCGTTGCTATGGAAAATCGTATTGTAAAAAGGTCTATACGAATTTATTTTAGTTAGATTGTATTTGAAGCTATAAGCTTATTAATATAAGACATTCTCGAATCTGTTCCTGGAACCAACTTATACTAAGAAAGGACTGTAAAGCTTCTCACAGGAACAACAGCAATCCTTATGAAAATCACTAATTCCAACGTCATGTCGCGAAAATGTACATATTTTTCTTAACTTTGAATTTAAACCTCACAAATTAAACTTTATGTTATCTTAATTTCAACTTCATGAATTCTTGATCGTAAGTGTTTAATTCTAATACATGTTCATGTACATGCGTCCAATTCTTTTATCTACATGTGTTCAATTCTGATAGACACATGTGTTTGATACCGATATGCGCATGCGTTAAATACTGATATGTCCATGCCATTAAAATATGTTTATTCCTTTAGTACTTATCAATATGTTCAGGTGTTTAGTACATATATGATCATGTGATTGATGCATTGTTTTCCATGTTTATATGCCAAACTAGCAAGGGATGTGTCGAACCCGTACCACCGAACCGGCGTCTAAACGCGAAAGTCCCTGTCTATTTCCCGCGGGTTGAGGACAGAGTGACAATTAACTGGTGAATAATATGTACATCATAATAGTGCATCTCCATTATACTCATTATTTTGTTTGTTCTACATCATCAATACAGTATAGGTTGTATAAGTACTTTCAAGCTTTAACTGGTGGGGGGAGGCATAAGGTCTGTTCCTGGAACCAATAACCATAATTTCCAACACTAACGGGCACCTGAGAAGAACCAACGACAATCCGTAAAGTAGATGAATACATCTCTCATATAAAATAATCCAAGGACGCTAGCTTAAACTTACAGCGTTGAGAGGAATGCGATTTGACTTTAACGACATTGACCATTTGGCCATGATCACCTACATTATACTAGAAAAAATCAAGACATTATGTATTTTTGCTTCACATTGAAACGTACAGTGTTCAGTTCGGACAAGCGCGTTTTTGCGCCAATTACGACAGTTCAATGGTAACAGCGCAACTGTACGATGACAAAGTGCAACAGTACGATGGTGACAATATGGCAGTACGATGCCGAAACACGACAGTACAATAGTGACAGTCCATCGTACTGTAGTATTGTCACAATCGTACTGTCGTAATGTCACCATCGTGTTGTTACCATCGTATTGGTGTGCAAATCTGTCGTGCTGTCGTTATATCATCATCGTACTGTCGTATTGTCACCATCGTATTGTTGTGCTTAACTATCGTACTGTCGTTATATCATCATCGTACTGTCTTATTGTCACCATCGTACTGTTGTGCTTTACAATCGTACTGTCGCGCTTTGTATATGAGGAAGGCAAGAATACGATGGTGATATAACGACAGTACGATGGTGATGATGCGACAGTAAGATGGTGAAAATACGACAAAAAAGATGATAACAATATGATGGATTTGCCATCGTTCTATCACCATCGCATTTTCGTGATTCGCTCTTTTCGTTCTCAGAGAAAACGCGTTTGTCCTATCGGAACCCCGCAGAAATGTACTTTCTACTTATTTTCACATTCGTCTTATTGTTTTTACACTAAATTAATGTGAAGACTTTGGTATTTTAATATAAACGGCTCAATCTTCAGTTCAGTAGTTTTATTGCTAAGATTATAGAAATGGAAACTATTATTTTTGAATCTAAAGTTTCTGGCAAATACCACTTATTTAGAAAAAAAAAGGGTCAGTGAAATAGGCCCACTTTGGACCATATAGGTATTTCCGTGAGAGATATAGGCGGCGATCATTGTCTTTTAAATGTTAAAAAATTGTGCTGGAACTGTTTAACGGATATCTCGGAATTTACATTTTTTTCTAGACATTTAACACATTAAAATTAAAGCAAGCTTACTGGCATTTACATATGTTTCAGTAAGAGTCAGTCGTGTCCCGATATTTAATCTCTCCAGACGTTCTGTGTATAAGACTTTTGGTCAAAATATAATAACTCTTATTTATAACGATTCACCGTTCATTTTCTGCATGTTATTTATTCAAGTATTTTGTACCTTCCTTAATATCATCGTGCGTGTCATAGTTTCATGTTTTTGAATGAAGGTTTGATATCTACTCTCAATTACCTAAATCCGAGTAACATAATCAATTAACCCTTTATTTGCAGGTTATCGATTCAAGTATCTTGTACCTCCCTCGGTACCATGTACGTTTCATAGTACACTGTACGTGTTACAAAATCATGTACGTGTTACAAAATCATGTACGTGTTACAATATCATGTACGTGTTACAATATTATGTACGTGTTACAATATATATAATGTATGTGTTACAATATCATGTAAATGTTACATTGTCATGTACATGCCTTAATGCTACGTTTGTGTCATAATACCATGGACGTGTAACAGTGCAATGTACGTGTTACTATATCATGTACGTACTACAATATCATGTACGTGTTACAATATCATGTAAATGTTACATTGTCATGTACATGCCTTAATGCTACGTATGTGTCATAATACCATGAACGTGTAACAGTACAATGTACGTGTTACTATATCATATAAGTGTCAGAATATCATGTACATGTTACAGAGTCATGTACGTGTACTAATGCTGCTTATGTGTCATAAATCCATGAACGTGTTACAACATCATAAACTTGGCACATTCGCGTATTGTATACATACCGTGTTTGTCCAGTTAAATAGAAAAAGTTCGAAATTTAGATACAATTTGATGGAAAGACCCTAGAGGTTGTGAATACCAAATGCGAGGTGAGTTTGGCGAATCTTTATCTATTTTGACTACAGAGAATACCGAAGTGTCCATACCGTACACATATTTATGTTATATGTGATTGAAGGAATTAACGGGCGCTTGTTTTATTCCGAAGATAAAACACTTTTTTTCTTTTTAAATTTGTCTGCGTACATGTTTAGTCACTTTAAAGACGTCTGGATATGTCGAAAGCTTACTGAATAAACATTTGAAACATTTATTTATGTTATTATTTTATGTTTTGGTATTTTTGTATTTTTATAGCAGCACGCCTCCAAAAGATGATAGAAAAACTACCCTCATACTCACGAGAGAAATATGTATGATATTTAAGTAAAGCAATGCCATTAAAATATAAAACACAATTACTTCGGATAGTTATATTTATTAATAAGACACAGTAAAATAGTTTCTAACATTTCAATAATTCTATACATATCTATTATATTATAATAGAAAGTCAACTGAAGCCAGAAAACTGATGTAAACGTTAACTTATAAACCATTAAACTGCTTAAGTTTGGGAAATGGATTAGTCTTTTTCGAGGTTGGTACAGTCCATTTGAAGTATACTAGATTTCAATATTAAAATAGAAAAAATGTACATGCTGGCTGTATACTGGTGGGAAAGCATAATTACTTTCAGGTCAGGCAGAATCTGAGGGTTAAAGGTATAAAAAGAACGTAATGACATTATATCACAAATTATTTAACAAAAAAAATTCAGCAAATTCATATTTACAATCAAATGTACCATTATACAGTCAACATTATGTGATGATTACAAAAATAAGATAACGATGGTACAGAACGCAACTACTTTACATATAAGCAGTGCTAAATAAAAAATTTAGAGAAAAAGTGATCCTTTGGTAAGGTAACACTAATCACAATAGTATTACACAAAAATAGCAGACTCGGTTTGAGTCTGTACACGAAAAGTTAAGTCTGTCGAATAATTGATGAATTTCAAGTTTATTGCTCGTCTGCTTAAAATAAAAGAAGTATATCAATTGAATATTTATTGAAATTATTAATATTGAATTGTTTACTCCTTAATCTGTCTGTCATAGCATACATTGACTTCATTTTGATGAGCACTGATTTTCCCAGAATATTCTTGTATTCTATATAATTGTTATTATATCTTTTTCGGTATGAGCAGCTACATTGGTAATAGACCATAAGTATAATTCAATGATCCATCCATCATATGTCATCATAAATTCTTGTTTCATTCTTTAATAACTTTGTGTGTGAGTGGGCGTGGATCTTTGAAACAGAGAACAGAGCTGTTAACTATGTTAATATTTTGAATTTCTGCATTTTCCTATTTCCAACACAGATATTTGTTACAACAAGAAATGATTTATCACGCGAGACACATACCCTAAATGGATTTTTCATATCTATCTTGTGCGATGATAGTATCTGACCTGTTTGTGATATCTGTACTATGGTGTCTGTTTCACGACAACACACCAGGATAGTATCAGAAGGACCACCTGCTGCACCACATGGTCCCTTTATCTGGTCATTCTTTACGTTTCTCACGATGAAATCATATATGTAGACAGTATGCTCGTATCTATCTGTAATCACCAATATTTCGCTATAGTCGCTATTTCTTATGTAAGTACTAGCGCTAGTGCCTATAGGATATGTCTTGTTTGGAAAGTTAATTCTCAAATCTTGCTCCTCTCCTGTCAATGATAAAATACGAACAGGTCTTGGTTCATCATAAGTCCCAACTACAAACTGTCTATCATTTTTCAAACATATAGAGTCATATTTCTTTTTCACTTTACATGTCCTACTTGAACTTATTTCATTACATTTACTAACATGTAAAAATTCTATTTTTTTTTCACCACAACGTGTTATCGCTACTTCCTCCTCAGATACTACAACAACAGATAATGGTATGAAAGACAGCTTATATGATCCTACATTCTCAAGCTTTTCATTGTACACTAAACATTTCTTGTTACTGTTATCCACAGCCACCAGTCTACCATCAGCTAGAAAATCTATACCTGTATATAACGGTATTTTGATATCATCTCCCGTCTTCTTCAAAACAGTGGCAGAAACTGGTGTTAACTTCATCGTCATTTCAACAGAATTAACATCTCCCTGTCGAGCAGACCTAAATAGTAATTGTCCTGGAACATATTCAGTGATTGGTAATGGTGGCATCTTTAATGTTTCGTCGAAATGAAAAGAAATGTTCATTGTCTCTAAATTCTGACATTCCTCCTTGATGTTTCTGCTGAGAGCATTGACGTTACTCTCCATTTTCTGTCCTGCTATATATTTCTGCACGGAAGTTCCATTTTTGAAAATACTTTCAATCGTCTCTAAGCACGATGTAACATCAGCCAAATGTTTCTCGATTTGTGTTTGTTTCCTTGTTAAATTTTCTAATGTTTCTCTCTCAATAGTTTCAGCACTATTGACGACGGACTCTTCTAAATCGTCAAACATTCTCATAACTTTGTCTCGCAATCGTCTAACCTCTACATGTATTTCTCTTATATCTCCAGCAAGTTGATGTTTTGAAGAGCGAATATATCTCGCAACGCTCTCAGCAGCTTCTTTAGCTTCCTTTAATTTCTCCCCTAAGGTAGAAATTCGTTTGTTTATTTTTCCGGCAATCTTCTCAATTTCTACAACACTGTGACATTTTCGATGATTAATAATAGCACAAGTACTGCAGCAAAGTTTCTTTTCATCTTCACAGAAAAATTCTAAAGAACGTTGATGTTGATCACATAGATCTAAGGCCTTCATTTTAATCGAGAAACTTGCAACATCAGCTTCTTTCACGCCCATCAATTTATGATTTTTTAAGATGGCGAGCACGTTGTGTACATTTGAACAATCATTACATTGGAATTCATTACAAGTTGAACAAAACTTGTCAGCAACAGTTTTCTTATCCTTACTTAAACATGGTTGACACAAGTTTTCCTTCACACGACCAGGAACTTCATCATCCTCTCCTATTCTACTTCCACTATCCGCCATTTTGTGAAACGATTATATGGACGCTTTTAGATATTACATACATACATACATACATACATACATACATACATACATACATACATGTACATATATTTACATCTCCAGATCAATATTCAACAACTTCTCAAACTAAGATATTTCGATGAAACAAGTCAGGGTTTTAAGATGATGTAACTAAATAAAATGTTCACGTCAGCCATAATATATTGTTCCGACTGTCCAATGTCTACATTTCGTTTCTACAAACAATAGATAAACTTTGGACGCGGAAGTTAAGGTGATTCCGCTTTGTCAGCCATGTTTGTTTTCACCAAGTCTGTCCAAGTGAAAGTAGGCCATAATTCATATAACAACAAAGCTCACAATGAAAAATGATGAATCATTTGAAAGTACACTTCCAGGTCATTAAAAAAATGAATAACATGTCAATTTATATAAATGGTAGCCATTTAATATGAAAGCTATTTTATGTCATATATAAGCACGTGGACATAGCCCAGGCAAAAACATGAAATAATTGGCACCATGTACATTTTATAGTACTATGTACGTGTTACAATATTATGTACGTGTTACAATATCATGTACGTTTAATAGTTCATGTTAATGTTACAGAATCATGTACGTGTCTCAATACTGCGTATATATCATAATACAATGTACGTGTTACACCATCACAGAAGAAGTGTCATAAATTGTTTTATTCAACGTGTTCAATAAATTTAGTATTGAATCTACACGAATATATAATATTCTATCTATCACATATTCAAAAAGAGAAACGGTTTACAGTTAAAACAAGTCATTTTTCATTGACGCGCCTATAGTGTAACGCTTACATAAGCGCGCTTTAAATATAACGCTATGTTTATATATATCGCAAATGACGTCACGTCAAAGTGTTATTGTACCCCTGCGCCGAAGTTATTGAAATGAATGCATGTTATTATGTCATTAAAATGATTAAAGGACGCTTATTATATTCGAAAGATAAACTACATTCCCTTTTTAACAATTTGTCCTGCAATTTCACGTTTTTCGAAATTTAATTATCAATAAACTTCATTACAGGTTGTTTGCCACTATGTAGATTTTAGAAACAATTGTCTATGCTATGCTTGTCCTTTATTAGACTTTAATACATTTTTACATGGCCAGGAAAAGACTCCAGGGGCGAGGCAGAGAATACGCTAGTGCTTACAGCGCTTTGGTTTAAAACTTCTTTATCTTAATGGTACACAAGCACTTATGTTCATAGCAATTCGACTCTGTACTTTCTTGAACATAATTTATTCTAAAATTCTAACATATTGTCAAGCTAGTTTCAAACTCACATTGTTCAATTGCTGTAATATTGTACTTTTCTTTACTCCTATTTATTTTTGTAAACATTTATTTATGTTTTCTATACTCTAATCATAGAATGATTAAATTAACGAACCTGTGCAAAGAGGTGGATATATTGGAACTCTGATACATATTTGTTACATTTGTGGTTTGCGAAAGTGATAAGCATGTGTAACCTGTACACAGCTAGGACAGTCGGCACATCCGTTTAGCCGAATTAAGATCTATACTGTTGGTAGCTTATATTTTTTTAATAATTTCAAAACCCGTAATTGTAAAAAAACTGTTCAAATTTAAAGTTGGATAGCTGTATTAAATACCTTGTGCTGATAACGGGTTAATATCATTGATATTGTATATCTATAATTGAGGCAACATATCTTCCTTAACCACAAATGACTGTACATATTATTTATGTATCTTATAAATTAAAATACTGTCATAGTTTTCGTTCTCACTCGTATCCACTCCATGTCTAACAGCTCGAATAATCTATTGCTATCTGTTTACATCAATATTGACAAATAATTCTGATATAAAATGACTTTTAACGCCTATAAATATTTTATCACCTAAACAATTACTCATTTTTATTCTTTCTGCTTAAGAACGTGGTGGTAGTGTTCGGATCCTGGAGCACATATATCAATACATTTGATAAATATGGTGATAAATGACTGCATATTGAAGAAAACGGAAATTGTTAAAAATGTGGCGGGCCGAATTAAGAGTTTCAAATAGAATAAAATTTATAAAACTATTCGGAACCGATCGTATATTTCAAAAGACTGTAATGATGGCGATTGACCAACAGCAGAATATTTTAATGCTAAGCATTTTAAATATCTGCCTGAAATATATGAGGCTGCCTACTCTTTTAAAAATTGAATGTTACAGGTAAATTTCGATGGATATTTAAAGAAATTCCCTTTGGCGACATGAATTATTGATCGTTCATGCAAAATAATTTATAAAAATGAAGGGAATAATAGCAACATGTGAACTTATTTTGACATTTTCCTATTCACAGAATACCCTCGGATGGGCATAATGTCACTATATATATACGTTATAAGTTTAACTTAAATTGTGCAAAACATTTAATTAATTACATGTTTATCAAAGAAAATTGAAGATTTGAACTTGAAAATAACTGTCATAGCCCGAGCACTTCATGACCGAAACTCTCTTACCACTATATAACGTACCCGTATTATCTTAGATTTTTTTCTATATTGCAATGAAAATGCAAAATGTTTAAATCTTAATAACTTGAACAACTCATAAAAATCAAAATGGTACGGATGAATAATGTTAATATAGACTTCAAGGAAGCTCCGTAGCCAAACAGAGGAGTGCGCTAGGGTTTTTGATGGTCACATACAACCCACTCACGATTCAAAGATTTGCTTTGTGTATGTGGCAGCTTCCAGAATCTCGTCGCTAACTTTTACGGCTTCAAATATTAATTTAAACTCATTTTTTCTTGAAATAAAAATTACGTATCTGCAAAGTGTATTCAAAATAGAATCAATTTAAGAAAAAAAAAATGATCAGAAAGTTAATGTTATTAACGATAACGCTTATAAACACTACACATGTCAACGTTTTTTTGTTTAACTTGTAAAGGTAGTCTATCGATAAATCTCACTAGCTTGAAATAATTATGTTCTGCGGGAAAACCGTTGTAAACTCGCACAATGGAAACGGGTTTAGACTGGTTTTATTAAAAAAGAATTTTCTTTCTTCAAATATTTTATTTAGCCCTTTATATCAACTAATTAGTGAAGATCTGGAGCTCCGGTACTTAGGCAATAACTCAAACGTTTGGTATAGCTACACATGCGATTCATTGATAATGTCATTTTGCAATTGATAAATACCGTATGATTATCTATATTATATTCAAATTCTATCGTACAATTGACAAATTGTGTACATATTTGTCCGAAAAATTATTCATTATTTATTTTATCTGCGTCAGCTCTTAAATATACCACATAATGAATGGGGCTATTCAATTCTATATTACCAGAAGAAACAAACCCCTAAACATAAACGGTCACTGGCAAAGAAAGTGCCGCCGAATTTTATAATTTTTCAATTTTATTTATTTAAATTAATGAATAAGACCGGAAAAAAGTATTAAAAAGGCAACATGACATTTTCAAATGATATAGATTTTCATATATTCTGCTGATAATTTAAAGTATGTCTGAAGCCATGCCTTAAAAAATTTAAGCCCTGAATTACTACAACTATTCTGTCTTTTTCCCGATCCTCGACTGTAAGTCATGTTGTATGCATGTGTTTTATTTACAAACCAACAAGTTAATTATTCTTTAAATTTATCTTTTATATAATGTATCCAAAAGACCTTTTAACGACGCGGTCCGTTGATATGAGTAGTATAGGGGCCTCTTTAACGTCACGACTGCGCATGCGCGGCGCCATATTGGATTCTTTTTTTAGAATGACATCATCGTTCTATATTTAGAAATTCATTTTTAATCTCCCGGAAGTATACGGAGCTGACTCGTATACACGATTTAGGGCTTGAATCGCGGACATTGAAGTCAGGTCCTCGGCCCTAGACGGGAGAGATAACATTTCAAATGAAAATTATACACATGTATCCATAAAAAATATGAATAAAATGACTTACCTTTTAATTAGGACATTTTGTATTTAAATAATAGTCTGTATTATTTATATAACATTATTAATAAAAATAGTATTAAAAAACTTAATTCAATATTAATATATTATTTCAAATGTGTTTTTCTATAAACATTCCAAATAAAAGAAAATGCGTTAGTAATAAGATATAATTGAAAACTGACTGACTAATTGATTCTTTATAATACAATGAATAAGACAATTAATTAATTTAAATGTGTTTCTTCATAAAGTTTTTTAACATATAACAAAATATATGAAATTAATTTTCAATTTAATTCGATATTATGAGTCAGTCAAATAATGTTTCTATATAAGATAATAATAAGGACTTTTACTGTAAAATAATTTAATAAATATTTACGTAAAATACATACATACGATGTTGACTTTTCGGCGTTCCGCAACTAAATGACTCAAGTTTTTTGCATTCCTTAATATGCATGACCGGTTTTAGTGACCTCATTAGCTAATTTCAAAACGGACAAAAGGCTATTCAGGTGTCAAAATTAATCCATTCAGAATGTCAACAATGTCTGGCGTATGTTGATTTAAGAGCAGATGTGCGGACAATGGTCCATTCAACTGTTAAAATTAATCCCTTTAAAGTTGCCACGCTGTTTGGCTTGTGTTTATTTAGGGACGAATATTTTAACAATGGTCTATTCAAGTGCCAAGCCTAACTTATTTACATTATTTGGCTTGTGTTTGTTTAAGGACGGAAACTTTAACAATAGGTTCATTTAACTGTCAAAATTAATCCCTTTAAAAGTCGCCGCGATGTTTGCCGTCTTGTTTATTTAGGACGAATACTTTAACAATGGTTTTATTCATATGTCAAAATTAATCCCTTTAAAGTCTCCGCGCTGTTTAGCGTTTGTTTATATAAACTCAAATGCGGTATAATGGACATTGATTTTATCAATAAAGATATTGACAAAGATTTAATATCTCTCACAAAAAGTATTGTGCTTGCTTTTAACTAGTTTGAACCGGTATTTCTATATTTATTTTAACCAATTAGCATTCAGATTGATGACGTTTTTTATTTACTTAATATAAAATACCTTACTCGTTTTTAAAAACGAGGCACTGTGGACATTTTGTATTTGAATAATAGTTTGTATTATTCATATATCATTTTTAATAAAAAGTTGTGTATTAAAAACTGATTAAATATTAAAATATTATTTCAAATGTGTTTTTTTTTTATAAACATTCCAAATAAAAGAAAATGCGTTAGTAATAAGATATAATTGAAAACTGACTGACTAATTGACTCTTTATAATACAATGAATAAGACAATTAATTAATTTAAATGTGTTTCTTCATAAACTTTTTTAACATATAACAAAATATATGAAATTAATTTTCAATTTAATTCGATATTATGAGTCAGTCAAATAATGTTTCTATATAAGATAATAATAAGGACTTTTACTGTAAAATAATTTAATAAATATTTAATTCATATATCATTTTTAATAAAAAGTTGTATTAAAAACTGATTAAATATTAAAATATTATTTCAAATGTGTTTTTTTTTTATAAACATTCCAAATAAAAGAAAATGCGTTAGTAATAAGATATAATTGAAAACTGACTGACTAATTGACTCTTTATAATACAATGAATAAGACAATTAATTAATTTAAATGTGTTTCTTCATAAACTTTTTTAACATATAACAAAATATATGAAATTAATTTTCAATTTAATTCGATATTATGAGTCAGTCAAATAATGTTTCTATATAAGATAATAATAAGGACTTTTACTGTAAAATAATTTAATAAATATTTACTTCATATATCATTTTTAATAAAAAGTTGTATTAAAAACTGATTAAATATTAAAATATTATTTCAAATGTGTTTTTTTTTTTTATAAACATTCCAAATAAAAGAAAATGCGTTAGTAATAAGATATAATTGAAAACTGACTGACTAATTGACTCTTTATAATACAATGAATAAGACAATTAATTAATTTAAATGTGTTTCTTCATAAAGTTTTTTAACATATAACAAAATATATGAAATTAATTTTCAATTTAATTCGATATTATGAGTCAGTCAAATAATGTTTCTATATAAGATAATAATAAGGACTTTTACTGTAAAATAATTTAATAAATATTTACGTAAAATACATACATACGATGTTGACTTTTCGGCGTTCCGCAACGAAATGACTCAAGTTTTTTTTGTATTCCTTAATATGCATGACCGGTTCTAGTGACCTCATTAGCTAATTTAAAAACGGACAAAAGGCTATTAAGGTGTCAAAATTAATCCATTCAGAATGTCAACAATGTTTGGCGTATGTTGATTTAAGAGCAGATGTGCGGACAATGGTCCATTCAACTGTTAAAATTAATCCCTTTAAAGTTGCCACGCTGTTTGGCTTGTGTTTATTTAGGGACGAATATTTGAACAATGGTCTATTCAAGTGCCAAGCCTAACTTGTTTACATTATTTGGCTTGTGTTTATTTAAGGACGGAAACTTTAATTTCCTTTATCTTTATCAATAAAGATATTGACAAAGATTTAATATCTCTCGTTTTCATTTAATATAAAATACCTTACCTCGTTTTGAAAACGAGGCACTGTGGAGAGTATATAATAACGCGCACGAGCTCCCATTGTATTCTGATTTCAGAACTTGAACAAGTAACATGGAAAATATTGCAGCTACTTTTGAAATGATGGTGAATTCTTTCACCGACGCTGACGAATTAATGAATTTTGCTGCGACATGGGGGATACAGGATTCCCCGGGGGTGCGGTTTCGTTTATTTCAATTGAGGAACCCCCAGTACGATGATGACTTTGTGGAGGAGGAACTGGACAATATACTGCACAGTTTAGGAGGGTCACTCGATGAAGAAAATCTAGAGTT